>NC_091556.1:45340230-45342730 GCF_042767895.1 Penaeus vannamei | reverse complement strand
GTGGCGAAGGACGTGGTCGTGGTTCTCATTCAGTACCGCCTGGGAACGTTAGGTCAGGCTGGAGGAGAATCTTGGCATCTTGGACATTTTTATTTTTATTTATCATTTGTGTTTTGTTTTTTGCTGCGTTGATTTTTTTTTTTGTTTTTTTTTGTCTTTGAGATTTATATTTTTTTATACGTCACGGTCTTTTTTTTTTTTTTTTTTTTTTGGTAGCTATTTGTTTCTTTACTTTTTTTCTGTACGTTTTATTACATTTCTTCTCAATTTCTTATATATATATATATATATATATATATATATATATATATATATATATATATATATATATATATATATATATATATATATATATATATATATATATATATATATATATATATATATATATATATATATATAATGGAATAGTGAAAGATGACTAACACAGCAGAATAACTAGCAGAAATTGAGGAGAAATGTAATAGAAAAACCAATCTAGCGTTTATCAAAGTCCAGTGTGGCGATTATTAAAGTCCAACCTAGTGTTTATTAAAGTCATCTAGCGGTTTTGAAAGTCCAGTGTGGCGATTAATAAAGTCCAGTCTAGCGGTTTTTAAAGTCCAGTCTAGCGGTTTTTAAAGTCCAATCTAGCGTTTATTAAAGTCCGTCTAGCGGTTTTTAAAGTCCAGTCTAGTGTTTATTAAAGTCCATCTAGCGGTTTTTAAAGTCCAATCTAGTGTTTATTGAAGTCCAATCTAGCGATTATTAAAGACCAGTCTAGCGGTTTTTAAAGTCCAATCTAGTGTTTATTAAAGTCCGTCTAGTGGTTTTTCAAGTCCAATCTAGCGATTACTAAAGACCAGTCTAGCGTTTTTTGTGGAAATATCCTCGGCAACGCTAGCCCCCTTCCTAGCGTTCGTGAGAGCAACACGACAAATCCTTTCCTCCTGCAGGATTCTTATCCACCGAGGATTCTGAGCTCCCTGGCAACCTCGGACTGCAGGATCAGACGCTGGCCCTCCGCTGGGTCAAGGACAACATCCGTGACCTCGGCGGCGACCCGGACAAGGTCACTCTCTTCGGGGAATCAGCTGGGGGGGCGTCGGTGCATTTCCATGTGCTCTCCCCCATGTCCGAAGGTGGGTCGGGGAGGGGGGTTAAAAGGGAGAGGGAGAGGGAGAAGGAGGGAGGGAGAGGGAGGGAATGGGAGGGAGGGAGAGGGAATGGGACGGAGAGGGAATGGGAGGGAGGGAGAGGGAATGGGAGGGAATGGGACGGAGAGGGAATGGGAGGGAGGGAAGTAGAGGGAATGGGAGGGAGGGAGAGGGAATGGGAGGGAGGGAGAGGGAATGGGAGGGAGGGAAGTAGAGGGAATGGGAGGGAGGGAGAGGGAATGGGAGGGAGAAGGAATGGGAGGGAGGGAAGTAGAGGGAATGGGACGGAGAGGGAATGGGAGGGAGGGAAGTAGAGGGAATGGGACGGAGAGGGAATGGGAGGGAGGGAAGTAGAGGGAATGGGAGGGAGGGAAAGGGAGGGAGGGAAGTAGAGGGAATGGGAGGGAGGGAGGAGGAGGGAAAGGGACAGGGAGGAAGTACGAGAGAGAATGAGAGAAAGAGAAAGCGAGAAAGAGAATAATTCGAACGAAACATAACCAAACAAAAGAAGGAGAGAATACAACAGAAAGAAAAACAAAAAAACACCAAAACAACCCTACCCCCCACACCCACCACACCTCCCTCTCCTCCCCCAGGGCTGTTCCGCCGAGCCATCATGCAGTCCGGGACGATGCTGTGCCCCTGGGCGATGCGCGAGGGACACAGGGGCGTGGCTGCCAAACTCGCCGAGGTCCTCAGCTGCTCCGGAGTGACCGTGGCGCCCGTCCTCGACAGCGCGGCGCTCCTCAGCTGCCTCAGGGGCGCGTCTGCCGAACAGCTGATCATGGCGCAGAGTGCATTTAATGTGAGTTGGCGGGTTGCAGCTCGAAGTCCTCCTTAGAGGGCGGGGGAGGCTAGTTCAGCAGCGACTCGAGGTGTCATGGCGTCTGATTTCGATGACGTCACAAAAGTCGATGACGTCACAAAAGTCGATGACGCCACAAAAGTTGATGACGCCACAAAAGTCGATGACGTCACAAAAGTCGATGACGCCACAAAAGTTGATGACGCCACAAAAGTCGATGACGTCACAAAAGTTACGGCTGCTTTGTGAATACGGTCGATCCTTTTGGTCTTTTCAATTTTTCAAAAAGGATGGGAAATAATGATTTTAATGGGTATATCTTTTATTGAAAATCATCAAAATAGTTCTCTGGATGAGAAGAGTGGGCGATTATGTTTATGATTGAATGATTCTCAAGTGGAATTGCTCGCAGAGGGAGTCAAGCCAAAGGCCTGTATTTTTTTACTCAGATTTAAGGAATTAAGTATACCTATTTTTATTAATACCTCTCAGTGAATGAATGAAAAGTATTTTATTTAATGTGTGTATATGTGCACATACACACACACACACACACGCA
>NC_091556.1:45330230-45337730 GCF_042767895.1 Penaeus vannamei | reverse complement strand
CCCCGTTTTCTATCTCCCAGTGACCCTCATCTCCCCGTTTTCTATCTCCCAGTGACCCTCATCTTCCCGTTTTCTATCTCCCAGTGACCCTCGTCTTCCCGTTTTCTATCTCCCAGTAACTTCCCGTTTTCTCTCTCCCAGTGACCCTCATCTCCCCGTTTTCTATCTCCCAGTGACCCTCATCTCCCCGTTTTCTATCTCCCAGTGACCCTCATCTTCCCGTTTTCTATCTCCCAGTGACCCTCATCTCCCCGTTTTCTATCTCCCAGTAACTTCCCGTTTTCTATCTCCCAGTGACCCTCGTCTTCCCGTTTTCTATCTCCCAGTAACTTCCCGTTTTCTATCTCCCAGTGACCCTCATCTCCCCGTTTTCTATCTCCCAGTGACCCTCGTCTTCCCGTTTTCTATCTCCCAGTGACCCTCATCTTCCCGTTTTCTATCTCCCAGTGACCCTCATCTCCCCGTTTTCTATCTCCCAGTGACCCTCGTCTTCCCGTTTTCTATCTCCCAGTAACTTCCCGTTTTCTATCTCCCAGTGACCCTCATCTCCCCGTTTTCTATCTCCCAGTGACCCTCATCTCCCCGTTTTCTATCTCCCAGTGACCCTCATCTCCCCGTTTTCTATCTCCCAGTGACCCTCATCTTCCCGTTTTCTATCTCCCAGTGACCCTCATCTTCCCGTTTTCTATCTCCCAGTGACCCTCGTCTTCCCGTTTTCTATCTCCCAGTGACCCTCATCTCCCCGTTTTCTATCTCCCAGTAACTTCCCGTTTTCTATCTCCCAGTGACCCTCATCTCCCCGTTTTCTATCTCCCAGTGACCCTCGTCTTCCCGTTTTCTATCTCCCAGTGACCCTCATCTCCCCGTTTTCTATCTCCCAGTAACTTCCCGTTTTCTATCTCCCAGTGACCCTCATCTCCCCGTTTTCTATCTCCCAGTGACCCTCATCTCCCCGTTTTCTATCTCCCAGTGACCCTCATCTCCCCGTTTTCTATCTCCCAGTGACCCTTGTCTTCCCGTTTTCTCTCTCCCAATAACTTCCCGTTTTCTCTCTCCCAGTGACCCTCATCTCCCCGTTTTCTCTCTCCCAGTGACCCTCATCTCCCCGTTTTCTCTCTCCCAGTGACCCTCATCCCGTTTTCTATCTCCCAGTGACCCTCATCTCCCCGTTTTCTATCTCCCAGTGACCCTCGTCTTCCCGTTTTCTATCTCCCAGTGACCCTCATCTTCCCGTTTTCTATCTCCCAGTGACCCTCATCTCCCCGTTTTCTATCTCCCAGTGACCCTCATCTCCCCGTTTTCTCTCTCCCAGTGACCCTCATCCCGTTTTCTATCTCCCAGTGACCCTCATCTCCCCGTTTTCTATCTCCCAGTGACCCTCGTCTTCCCGTTTTCTATCTCCCAGGGACCCTCGTCTTCCCGATTTCTCTCTCCCAGTAGCTTCCCGTTTTCTCTCTCCCAGTGACCCTCATCCCGTTTTCTATCTCCCAGTGACCCTCATCTCCCCGTTTTCTATCTCCCAGTGACCCTCGTCTTCCCGTTTTCTATCTCCCAGGGACCCTCGTCTTCCCGTTTTCTCTCTCCCAGTAACTTCCCGTTTTCTCTCTCCCAGTGACCCTCGTCTTCCCGTTTTCTCTCTCCCAGTGACCCTCATCTTCCCGTTTTCTATCTCCCAATGACCCTCGTCTTCCCGTTTTCTCTCTCCCAGTGACCCTCATCTTCCCGTTTTCTATCTCCCAATGACCCTCGTCTTCCCGTTTTCTCTCTCCCAGTGACCCTCATCTTCCCGTTTTCTATCTCCCAATGACCCTCGTCTTCCCGTTTTCTCTCTCCCAGTGACCCTCCTCAACCCAGACTTCCCAGAACTGATGCTGCAGAACTTCAGTGTTGCTGGACCGCTGGAAGGGGGCTTCGACCAGGAGGAGAACCCCGAATACCTGGCGAGAAGAGCCTACCACCACTACCTGGGTTCCCCCTTGCAGTTTACGATGGAGAAAGCTGAGGAATACACGCAGGTGAAACTTCTGGGGTTTAATCTAGCTTATGTAATTCCCTTGTGTGAATGAGAGGCTAGGATGGGATGGTTTATTTTGTGTTGAGGTCGAGTAATTCAAAATAATTATGGTATTAGGAGGAATTTTGACATTTGATTATTTACTACCATGATCTTTTGCAGTTTCCATTCTACATACCACAGTACGAGTCATGCCAATGCTAAGAGTCCTATCCTGTTTGAATAGAACCCATGTTATCTTCTTTATCTCTTTAACTGAGATGATGATTGCTTGATTTCCTGCGTTTGTATTGGACTCCATTCTTCACAGAAGTATTATTTTATACGCATTATATATGTGTGTGTGTATGCGTCTATGTACACATACACACACACACACACATACAAACATACACACAGACACACACACACACACACACACACACACACACACACACACACACACACACACACACACACACACACACACACACACACACACACACACAAACACACACACACACACACAAACAAACACACGCAAGTCCTTTGCTTCTCCCCCCCTCCCCTCCACCCCCCCCCCCTTCGCCACAGCTCCACACAGACCACATGTTCGGAATGTGCCACCTGGACGTCGTGAAGCACCACCTGCGGGAGGAAGCCTACGGTCACCGGGTCTTCACCTACGAGCTACAACACCGCGGCGAGTTCACCTTAATGGACCTGTTCATGGGACCTTCAGAAATAGGCAAAGAGTGTAAGTAATGGAGAAGTTAGTGGGATTCGGTGTGGTTCGTGTGTAAGTCGTTCTGTTCTGATTTTGGGCTTACGATGCTGAAATTAGTTGTCATGAATGTTATTACCATTTTTTTTTTTTTTTTTTTGTCATCAAGATTAATTCCTTATCTTTAGTATTACCAATATATATATATTTTTTTGTCATCAAGATTAATTCCTTATCTTTAATCAGTTTATTAGAATTGTCTTTTTTCATTTCATCTTCTCACTGCCATAAGCATCCCCATCACTATCATTGCTTAAGGTAATAAATCTTCATTTTATTAACATTCATTCTTTTAAACCAGGGGGGGGGGGGCTAAACAAGGGGACACATGGTACTTTCTAGGGGGTATATAGAGCAATATGAAAATCATGATGTCGAATTGAACATAATTTTATCTCTCTTATAGTACCTACATGCAATTCTCTCTCACATATCAATTAATTGGAATCTTACTATAACGTGTTCTTGTCCTAAAGGTACTTTACACCATTAAAATATTCATAACTATTAATAACTAAATCTGAAAAAGAGGACAGGCACTGAACAGGGCCATGGAGGTTATTGTATATCGTTCGGAAGCCACAGAATGGGCGGAAAAAAGGCCAAGAACCATTTTTTTAAGCTCACGAACCTCCCTCGTATGACCTTCCCTCGCTAACCCACCGCCTCTTCCCAAGGGGTTGGCCACGGGGACGACATACAGTACCTGTTCGAAGCTATTATGGACAACTTCACGCTCACCAGACAGGAGGATCTTCTGGTGAAACAAATCATGGTGGATCTGTGGACCTCCTTCGCCGCCACAGGGTAAGGTTCTTGCGTGTCTTCGGGCTAGGGACTAAAAAAGGTTTTGATTTTGTTGTCTTTTTGTTTTTATTAATTTGTTTCATTTTTTATTGAACGAGAGGGACCAGGTTTTGATTGTTTTGTTGTCTTTTTATTTTTATTCAGTTATTATTCTTTTTTATTGAACTGAAAGGGATTACTTGCCCTGTGGTTGCAGGGATTTTGTCTCATCTATATTTTTTTTCTAAATTGAAAGGGAATATTTGTATTTTTTATTATCATTATTCTTTATATGTTTTATTAAATGGGATTTCTTGTTGTGGTTTCTTGATCTTTGTTTTTTTCTACTTTCCATTTTCGTATCTTTTATATGTCTATTTATTTATTGTTAAGAGGTTTTATACTCATATCTACACCCATGGAGATAGTTGTTTTAATTATTAATGGCAGTGTATGGAATTTATGCAATAGAGGTCATTTTGTCTCAACTCGATCGCAGATTATTTAGAGCAATTATCTTGCCTTATCAATTAGCAATACCGACAAACAGTATTGAGTCATGAAGTAAATTTAATAGTAACGATGAAATTATGAAATTAATGATGATAAGAGGATACATTAAGTTTTTAATTAGGACGCGTGACAATAAAAATAATGCTAAACTACATAATACAATGAACAAGGATAAATAAGTTAAAAATACATCATATTGCAAAATAAATGAATGATATAATAATGAACTGCATACATAAGGATAAAAGTAACAATAATGCATTCACAGTGAATTATACTGATAAGTGAGATAACAAATCAGATTAGTAGCAACAAAAACGAAGATAAAACAAAGATGATAAGATCTGAGTTTTGAGGATATGTCGCAACATGAAATGCAATGGTTGCAGGTTGCTCTCTCTCTCTGTATTTCATTCTCTCTCTCTCTCTCTCTCTCTCTCTCTCTCTCTCTCTCTCTCTCTCTGTCTCTCTCTCTCTCTCTCTCTCTCTCTCTCTGTCTGTGTGTGTGTGTGTGTGCCTTTCATTCTCTCATCCTCTCTCTCTATCTATCTATCTACCCCCCACTCTCTTACTTTCACTCTTTCTCTTTCCTTCTCGGTCCTTCACTCTCTCTTAATTTCCCCCTTTCTCTCTCTCTCTCTCTCTCTCTCTCTCTCTCTCTCTCTCTCTCTCTCTCTCTCTCTCTCTCTCTCTCTCTCTCTCTCTCTCTCTCTCTCTCTCCCTTCCTCCCTCTCCCTCTCCCTTTCCCTCTCCTTCCCTCCCTCCCTCCCTCCCTCGCCCTCTCCCTCTCGCTCTCCGTCTCTCTCTCCCTCTCCCTCTCTCTCACCCTCTCCCTCCCTCCCTCTCCCTCTCCCTCACATGTATATATATATATATATATATATATATATATATATATATATATATATATATATATATATATATATATATGTACCTATACCAATCCATTCAAACAGAGAGATAACAGATAAACATTCCTCTCCTTATCCTCTTCTCTGCCTCCCTCTCCCTCTCGCTCACATGTATATGTATATGTACCTATACTAACCCACTCAAACAGAGATACCAGATAAACATTCCTCTCCTTATCCTCTTCTCTTCCCCCCTCCCCCCCCCCCCCCCAGGCACCCGACGCCAGACCTCTCCCTGGGCTTCCGCTGGGACCCGACCACGAAGGACAGAGACTCCTACCTGGCCATCACTCCTGCGCCGGACATGAGAACCTTCGGCAACCATGCTGTAGGTGGTGGATGAGGAGAAGGCCTTGGTTGGTTTGGAAATTGGAGCGGAGGTGGATGAATGAGCTAGGATGAAGCATAGAGATGGTAGCTAAGATGAAGCATTAAGATGAATTGGAATGAAGCATAGAGATAGCTAAGATGAAGCATAGAGATAGCTAAGATGAAGCATTAAGATAAATTAGAATGAAGCATAGAGATAGCTAAGGTGAAGCATAGAGATAGTAGCTAAGATGAAGCATTAAGATAAATTGGAATGAAGCATAGAGATAGCTAAGGTGAAGCATAGAGATAGTAGCTAAGATGAAGCATCAAGATAAATTAGAATGAAGCATAGAGATAGCTAAGGTGAAGCATAGAGATAGTAGCTAAGATGAAGCATCAAGATGAATTAGAATGAAGCATAGAGATAGCTAAGATGAAGCATAGAGATAGTAGCTAAGATGAAGCATTAAGATAGCTAAGATGAAGCATAGAGATAGTAGCTAAGATGAAGCATTAAGATGAATTGGAATGAAGCATAGAGATAGCTAAGGTGAAGCATTAAGATAAATTAGAATGAAGCATAGAGAGAGATAGCTAAGATGAAGCATTAAGATAAATTAGAATGAAGCATAGAGAGAGATAGCTAAGATGAAGCATTAAGATAAATTAGAATGAAGCATATAAAGAGATAGCTAAGATGAAGCATTAAGATAAATTAGAATGAAGCATAGAGAGAGATAGCTAAGATGAAGCATTAAGATAAATTAGAATGAAGCATAGAGATAGCTAAGATGAAGCATAGAGATAGTAGCTAAGATGAAGCATTAAGATGAATTGGAATGAAGCATAGAGAGAGATAGCTAAGATGAAGCACTAAGATAAATTAGAATGAAGCATAGAGATAGCTAAGATGAAGCATAGAGATAGTAGCTAAGATGAAGCATAGAGATAGTAGCTAAGATGAAGCATAGAGATAGTAGCTAAGATGAAGCATTAAGATAAATTGGAATGAAGCATAGAGATAGCTAAGGTGAAGCATAGAGATAGTAGCTAAGATGAAGCATCAAGATAAATTAGAATGAAGCATAGAGATAGCTAAGATGAAGCATTAAGATAAATTAGAATGAAGCATAGAGATAGCTAAGATGAAGCATTAAGATCAATTAGAATGAAGCATAGAGATAGCTAAGATGAAGCATTAGGATAAATTGGAATGAAGCATAGAGATAGCTCATAACACAGATGAATTGTATTCATATTGGTAAATTGTAGGAAAAGATAGGAGTGAGAGCGAATATCTTAACAATACAAGAGGTGTATTTAACTGGTCTCGAATATATCTTAGTCGGAAATACATGTATATGAATACATACATTTTTATTTTATTTTTTCTTCTTTTTATACGAACATATATTGGAAAACGATTAGATACATCCCTAGTATTGCCAAGATATTCATTCTCATTCCTACCTTTTCCTACATAACACAAAGGAAAACCAGTACAGCGCATAAAACCCGGTTTTGATTTCCGTTATCAGGCCCAGCGGTTCTGGAGGAACATGCCCACCAAAGCAAACAAGCTGATGTACCCACAGCGGTTCTCCAGGTGCCTTGGCTAGAGAACCAGGAGGCCCTCCACTGCACGTCACTTCCTGAGGTTGCCACTTGTGCTATGTTGCCACTAGGATGTATATGTTGCTGTACCCAGTAGTACTATATATACTGACGCTATGGTAGAAAAAAAAACCACAATGCACAAACTAGATTTATTGAGGAAAGTGAGACAACAGTTTCGGAATCTTCGTGGACGATTCCGAAACTGTTGTCTCACTTTCATCAATAAATCTAGTTTGTGCATTGTGGGTTTTTCTACCATAGTATCAACACGGTAGTGTGTTTTTCTATCCATACTGACACTAGCACTATACTGTATGTTGCCACTAGTATGCATATGTTGCTGTAGTCACGAATACTGTATATTAACACAAATGCTGTATTGTATATTGCCACTAGTATACACATATGTTGCTGCAGCCGCTAGTACTGTATATATTGATACTATTACTATATATTATCACTAGTATGTATATGTTGCTGTACCCATTAGTACTGTACATATTGTCAATAGTACGATATATTGCCACCAGGATGTATATGTGTGTATGTAGCTGTACCCTCTAGTAGTAAATATTATAGCTAGT
>NC_091556.1:45307730-45320230 GCF_042767895.1 Penaeus vannamei | reverse complement strand
TTTTATTCATCACTCCACCTCTTCCTTTATTCACTTGTTCTCGTCACCTCAGTTCTTCTTTCCTCTCCTGGTTCCCGTCATCTTGCCTCTCCTCTCATTCACTTCGTTCCATCCCCCTCCCTTCCCCATCATATACCCTGCCCCAGCCCCCCCACCCCCACCTCTCCCTCTCATCCCCCTCTCCCTCTCATCCCCCTCCCCCTCTCATCCCCCTCCCCCTCTCATCCCCCTCCCCCTCTCATCCCCCTCCCCCTCTCATCCCCCTCCCCCTCTCATCCCCCTCCCCCCTCTCATCCCCCTCCCCCTCTCATCCCCCTCCCCCTCTCATCCCCCTCCCCCTCTCATCCCCCTCCCCCTCTCATCCCCCTCCCCCTCTCATCCCCCTCCCCCTCTCATCCCCCTCCCCCCTCTCATCCCCCTCCCCCCTCTCATCCCCCTCCCCCCTCTCATCCCCCTCCCCCCTCTCATCCCCCCCTCCCCCTCTCATCCCCCTCCCCTTTCCTCCCCTCAGACTCCCCGTCAGGAAGGTGCGGGTCTGGCTCGGCGCCCACGACGTCTCGCTGCAGCAGGAGGAAGGGCGCGTGGTGCGGGGAGTGACCCACGCCATCCTGCACGAGGGCTTCAACTCCCGAGACCTGAGCAACGACGTGGCGCTCCTGAGGCTGGACGAGCCGGTGGCCATGTCTCGCACCGTCCGCCCCGTCTGCCTGCCCGACGTCCGTTAGTAGAGGGGCGGGGCTTCCTTGGGCTGTGTTCGGTTTATCGGTTAAGGGATTCCTTATTCCTTAAGCGAGGGTTCCTTGGGCTGTCCGGTTTATGAAATTCCTCTTCGGATGTCTGTGGAACTGGAACGACGAAGGGAAGAACTAGGAAACGCACGAATATACCGAAGGCTTTTTCGCTATTGCAGGAACAACGAAGGGAAGAACAAGAAAAAAAAAAAACGAATATGCCGAAGGGTTTTTTAGCTATTGCTTCATCAGGGCATACGGAAAGGCGTTCGGCATATTCGTGTGTTTTCTTGTTCTTCCCTTCGTTGTTCCTCTTGCTATCTGTTTGACATGAATTCCACAGATGTCTGTTCGTTTTAAGATGTTTATTACAGAGTTCATATGGCCTTATTTATTGAGTTCGTTTTAGATTGTTTCATGAAGTGTATTAGATTTGTTAGATTATTTGGCATTTTTTTCATTCATCACTTGTTAAAACACATGTCTTGTGACGCCAGCCTTTTCTTTTGTTGATAAAAACATGATGTGGCTGTGATTTTTAGTTGTGTAAAGCATTGAATTAACAATTTGATTCGGTCTTACATATTATTTGATGCTGAAAATACTGCTTGTTGCTAAAATACTTTATTGAAAGAGATATTCAGTATTCTTGTGAGGTCAGAATCTTTTCTTTTGTAGATAATAACATGGCGTGTCTGTAATTTTTAGTTGTAAAGCATGGAATTCACAATTTGACTCACTACACAGTGCCCACCAGGTGTAGCCTATCATACTACGACCATAATCATACATTCATTTATACCTTTTTGTTAACTGAGACGGTTTTAACCTGCCTATTTACGCATATTTATACCAAAAATACAGTTATTGCCTACGCCTGTTAATCCATTAGGACGACCACTTGCTGATTTCCTGTCGTCTTTGCAGAGGAGTGGGACGAGGACATCGCCCAGGGGAAGAGCGACGATGCAGGGGTCGTCACTGGCTGGGGACTCACTGCCGAACGGGGCCAACCTTCGCCTCACCTTCTGCAGGTAATTTGTGCTTTATGCTCCTCCTCCTTTCCTCTCCCTCCCCCTTCTTCTTCTTCTTCTTCTTCTACTTATCCTCCTCCTTCTTCCTCTTCTCCTGCCTTCTCCTTCCTCCTACCTACTCCTCCTCTTCTTTTCCTCTCCCTCCTCCTCTTTTCCTCTCCCTCCTCCTTCCTCCTCCTCCTTTCCTCTCTCCCTCCTCCTCCTTTCCTATCCCTCCTCCTCCTCCTCCTTTCCTATCCCTCCTCCTCCTCCTTCTCCTCCTCCTTTCCTCTCCCTCCTCCTCCTTTCCTCTCCCCCCTCCTTTCCTCTCCCTCCTCCTCCTCCCCCTCCTCATTTCCTCTCCCTCTTGGTATATTAATTTTTGGATGTTAAAGGTCATTCCCAATCTCTCTTTTTGATTTTCTGTTCGTATGTATTATTTATGTATTGTTGTTTTAGCTGTCTGTTTGTTGATTTCTTTGATATATTCCTCTATCATATAGTTTAGATATTAATTTCGATACGTATTCGTCATTTTATTTCCCATTTCATTATTCTCGCCCTCCTCCCTTTATTCACGAATCCTCATTTTATCCATTATTCACGAATCCTCATTTTATCCATTATTCACGAATCCACATTTTATCCATTATTCACGAATCTACATTTTATCCATTATTCACGAACCCACATATTATCCATTATTCACGAACCCACATTTTATCCATTATTCACGAACCCACATTTTATCCATTATTCACGAATCCTCATTTTATCCATTATTCACGAATCCTCATTTTATCCATTATTCACGAACCCACATTTTATCCATTATTCACGAACCCACATTTTATCCATTTTTCACTATCCACCGTTTTATTCGCCATTAATCCCTTCATCCCCCTCCTTCATCAATATCCTCTTAGTCACGTGATCAATCCTCCACCAGGTGAGCCTCCCTTTCCTGAGCGTGGAATCCTGCAAAGAGCGTTACGCGGGAATCAACCCCGTGTCCGCCAACATGCTGTGCACTCTGCATCATTTCAAGGACGGGGTCAGCCGCGATTCGTGTAAAGTGAGCATTTTTACTTAGAAGTGTTTTTATTTTTTATTTTTTATTATTATTATTTTTTTGTTTTTTTTGCTTTTTGTAAAGCGAGCATATTTACTTAGAAGTGTTTTTTTTAAGTAAGCATTTTAATTAGTAGTCTTTTTGAGTTTCTTTTTTGTTAAGCGAGCATTTTTACTTAGGAGTGTTTTGTTTGTGGGGGGTGGGGGTTGAGCATTTTACTTAGAAGTGTTTTCGAGTATTTTTTTTTCTCCCTCCTATTCTCCCATTTGAAGAGCCACTTGCATTTATGAGACCCCCCCCCCACACACACACACACACACACACGAACGTACACGCATACACATACATGCGTCTCTTGTATAGTTAGTTCCTTATAGTAACTTAATAATTTTCAACTGAAATAATACAAACAAACGTCCCCTTTATCAACGCACAAACACAATTTCTAACAAGAGATCCTCAACTAACCAAGCTTTAAAATTTAACGAATATTTAAACGAACATTCTACTCTTTAGGGAGACTCCGGAGGCCCCCTGGTGACGGAAGGGGAGAACGGCCGCTGGACCCAAGTCGGAGTCGTGAGTTTCGGCTACGGATGCGGACGACGCGGCTACCCGGGGGTCTATACCCGGGTCACGCAATACCTCCTCTGGATCTACCTCAAGATCGTGCAGATGGAAATATCGCTGTTGTGATGAGAGGAGGGTTGATGCTGCGATATAGGGTGTTTGTGGTGGGCTTTGTATGAACTTTTTAAATTGATTTGTATTTTTTTTTTTTTTTTGGGCTCGGCGGGCTGGATCTGTCGAATGTCAGGATTGCAACCTGTAAAAATTATTTGTCCGAGTGGGTGTTCCTGGCTATGGGCTCCTTGCTGATTTAACTACTTTCATAGACACGTCCATTTCATACACAAAACTTGATATACATGCATACATACACATACGTATACGTACATACACAAGTATATGTACGTGCACACACAAATATGCATACTAATACATAAGTATACGCGTATACACGCACACAGATACAAGTATAGACACAAGTAGGCAAACATCGCACACACACAAGTATACTTACATGCAGAAGTATAAATGCATACATACACACACAAGTAATAAATAATAGACATAAGTGTACATACATAGACACACACACACACACACACAATAAATACCTGGCTAACTATATAGATGGACATTAATATATGTACATATATGCATGCATATATGTACATACTTGTGTACATACAATTTATGCACTTGCAAATACACCCATAACTCAACCACACACATTCACTTTTTTGTTGTAAAATAAATGATAAATTTTAAACTAGTCTGCGACGCTGACTGAACCGATCTTTAAATCTGGTTTTGTAATGATTCAGAATGTGTAAGAAATTTAGCACTTGTTGTTTTCATGTGAAATATTATGAAGATTAAGGAATTTATTTGTTGATGTTTCCATTCATGATTATAATGACTTGAGCCACAACTGGACATATGGCTTGTTTTGTCTTGTGTCTTTTACTTGTTTTACTTGAATTTCATCTTTTTTTTTTGTTAACGTTTGGCGTGTTTTTAACATTTCGTTTGTTATGTGAAAGCTCTGTGATACGACTGTGAATGAAACTTTTTTTTTACAAATAAAATGTGCAATTGTGTGATTTGACTTTATTCTGTGGTAAGGGCGTTGGAGGAAGAGAAAGGAAAGAAGGAAGAGAATACTATATATATTTCTGTCGCTAATTAAACCGGGATGAGGATGAGGACGAGGGAAGAGGGAGAAGGAAAGGAAGAGGAAGAGAAGAGAGGAGGGGAAAGGAAGAGGAGGAGAGAGGAAAGGAAGCGGAGGAGAAGAGGAGAGGAAAGGAAGAGGAGGAGAGGGAGAGGAAAGGAAGCGGAGGAGGAGGAGAGAGGAGAGGAAAGGAAGCGGAGGAGGAGGAGAGAGGAGAGGAAAGGAAGAGGGGGAGGAGGATAGAGGAGAGGAAAGGAAGAGGAGGAGGAGGATAGAGGAGAGGAAAGGAGGAGGAGGAGAGAGGAGAGGAAAGGAAGTGGAGGAGGAGGAGAGAGGAGAGTAAAGGGAGGAGAGAAGAGAGGAGAGAGGAGAGGAAAAGGAGGAGAGAGGAGAGGAAAGGGAGGAGAGAGGAGAGGAAAGGGAGGAGAGAGGAGAGGAAAGGGAGGAGAGAGGAGAGGAAAGGAAGCGGAGGAGGAGGAGAGAGGAGAGGAAAGGAAGAGGAGGAGAGAGAGGAGAGGAAAGGAAGAGGAGGAGAGAGGAGAGGAAAGGAAGCGGAGGAGGAGAGAGGAGAGGAAAGGAAGCGGAGGAGGAGAGGAAAGGAAGAGGAGGAGGAGGAGAGCGGAGAGGAGAGAAGAGGAGGAGAGAGGAGAGGAAAGGAGAGCAGAGAGGAGAGGAAAGGGAGGAGAGAGGAGGGGAAAGGAAGTGGAGGAGGAGGAGGAGGAGGAGAGAGGAGAGGAAAGGAAGTGGAAGGAGGAGGAGAGAGGAGAGGAGAGGTGAGGAAGAGGAGGAGGAGGAGAGAGGATAGGAAAGGAAGAGGAGGAGAGAGGAGAGGAAAGGAAGAGGAGGAGAGAGGAGAGGAAAGGAAGAGGAGGAGAGAGGAGAGGAGAGGAAAGGAGGAGAGAGGAGAGGAGAGGAAAGGAGGAGAGAGGAGAGGAGAGGAAAGGAAGAGGAGGAGAGAGGAGAGGAAAGGAAGAGGAGGAGAGAGGAGAGGAGAGGAAAGGATAAGGATGAGGAACAGGGAGAGGAAAGGATGATGATGAGTAGGAGGAAGAAGAAGAGGCGGATGAAGATAGGAAAGGAGGAGGAGAAGGAGAGGAAACGATTGAGGAGGATGGGAGGGGGAGAGAAGGAAAGGAAAGGAAAAGGAGGAGGGAGAGGGAGAGGGAGAGGGAGAGGAAAGGAGGAGGAGGAGGAGGAGGAGAGGAAAGAAGGAGGAGGTAGGAAAAAGGAGGAGGAGGAGGAAGATGAGAGAGGAGGAAAGGAGGAGGAGAGAAAGGAAAGGACGAAGAGGAGGGAGAGGAAAGGAGAAGGAGGAAGAGGGAGAGGGAGGCGAAAGGACAAGGAAGGAGAGAGAGAGGAAAGGAGGAGGAAGAGAATGAGGAGAGCAAGAAGAGGAAAAGGAGGAGTAAGAAGAGGAAAGGATGAGGAGGAAGGAGAGGGAGAGGGAGAGGGAGAGGAAGAGGAGGGAGAGGGAGAGGGAGAGGAAGAGGAGGGAGAGGGAGAGGGAGAGGAAAGGAGGAGAGTACTTACCCTGCAACAATATAACAATTTCAAAACTTTATTAAAGAGGAAAGTAAAACCAAATCTTGAGTAGTAAGTTTCTAATTGTATAAAAATAAAGTTTTGAGGAAATTAAATTTCAAAAGACAATAACACTTGGCTTTCGCTTCCTTGTTTCTAGATTTTCTCAATGATAATCTGAAATAAGAAAAAAATAATAAATAACGCAGAACACAAAGTCACGTAACATGAGAAGATTCTTAATATAGAATAAAAATTTACATCTTTTTTTTTTAATCTGACGTCTGACTGTGGACACAATTTTAACAGTATTTAAAATATGCATTACACCTATTCATGAATTATTAAATGATTATTCCCTTCCATTAGTATGAAATAATTATACATTTACCTGGAATACAACATGCAGAGTAAGCTCCCAATGACTCTCTACACATATTATAAACCAAATAAAAAATGACTCACTTCATATATAAAGATACATTTAATTTCATGATCAAACAAAGACTTAACAACCACCAAATTAACAAATAACAAATTAACAGACTAAAAAACAAACAACCTAAGATCGTCTCTGAAGATTTATAATATGTGCAGAGTTTCAAAATCTGTAATCTGTAAGCCATGATCTTCTATTGCAGCAATCGGCTTTTGAAATGAAAATAGATGTATTACATTTTTTGGGGGTGACCGACCACCTTGATGAATAGTGTCATATCTGTTTGACCTGCAATCTCATAATAGGAATAAATAAATTACTTCTGTTTTTATGATAATAATGATAATGATAATGGTACTGATGATAAGTTTTAAAAAAATAATAATAATATCAATGATGATAATAATAATAAAATTGATAATAATAATAATAATAATAATAATAATAATAATAATAATAATAATAATAATAATAATAATAATAACAATAATAATAATAACAATAATAATAATTCTCATCATCATGATCTTTTATCTACTTTTTGAAAGGGGGGGGCATTTTGATTCTATTATGAACTTTTGTGACATATTTTCTTCTAATTGAGGAATAAAGATATTGTGCACAAAACAGTAATTTGAAATATAATACAAGTTAACCTATTCAAGGAAATCATCTGGCTGTTATACTTCCACTTTCTGTTCATCTCTTAAAAGTAATCCTCAAACATTTATTACATTAAAAACCGTATATATATTAAGATTCTTACAAGACTAGTACAAAATGCAAAAAGTTGAGGGTTGTGTTCGAAAGTACTGACGATAAATCTGGCTCATGCAGCGTTCTGGCCATTAACCCGACGGACGCAGATGGCAAGATTGCATGCTGTGTCCACGTCATTTTAGTTTAGCACTCGTGGTCACACAAAGATGGCTCCACGTGTTTAGTCACCAAGGAGCCTTTTACTTGTTTAGCTTCTACCTTGATATCTGGAAAGATTCTCTTATAGTATTTTACTAATCTTATTGTTATTAGTATTTTAATAACATTATATTAAACATCACATCAATAACAGTAAAGATAGTATTGCTATTAATAGCAGTATGGAGAAAGAAAGAAAAAGAAAATAAGAGAAAAGAAAAGAAAGAAAACAAAGAAAAAAGAAAGAAAGAAAGAAGAAAAAGAAGAGAGAGAGAGAGAGAGAATAAAAAAAGGCAAATTCAAGGAATGAGATCAGGCGCAGTCTTATGGACTTACTAATGGACTCCTTGGAGGCTGAGCTCTTGTGGAGACTACAGTGGTCAGTACACAAACCCCGCAGCCTTTGGGTTAAGTGAGCCATTTACACAGAGACATTATCATTATCATCTTTTTTTGTGTGTGTATATGTATACTCTTTGGTGTGACCATCCAATCAACCACTGGGAATCAAATTTAATTGCAACAATATTAAAGCTCAATTGATAGACATTCCAAGATTCAATAAGCTATGCATTACAGCACCTACTTAATATGACGAAGAGTTTAGAAACTTAACACTAAGCATTACCGTAAACCACTACATCTATAAAAACACATACCATACAATAGCCCCATTGGTCAGGAGTCTCTAAAATAAGCAAATTCATTAGTTCATAACAACAATAATCAGAAGAGATGTGATACCAAAAATACTGTCAAATGAACCATGGTACCATATCATTTTGGTATATATCCTTAGTAAAGAATAGTGCAAGATATCAACACCAGCAACAGAGATCGTTTTCTTAATGCACATCAAAAATTTATATATTTTGAACTTAACAGACAAAAGTAAATACTACATTACATTTTTTTTCAAACATACATGAACATTCACCTTAATCTATATGGAATTCCTATGCTTTTATGCACACGTCAAAAAATATAGTTTGATTGTTATTTTCTTTTTTCTTTTTTCATCATCGAAGATTTTACATGTATATTCCTGGCAATTTTGGTTTGTTAGTACAACTACTGAAGCAGTAACAAGCAATAATATTTACAAACCCGACTGCTCCACTTAAAGACATCTTAAATATTAGAAAGAGAACTTTAGTCTATTACAATAACCCATAGAACAAATGCCCATAACCTTTGATAGAACATGTAGAACATCTGAGGAACACCGAAGCAAAACCCTACACTACATGGACAGAGTCGGTAATACATTGCTGAAGTTAAACTATTCATACTAGAAGTTACAGTGAAAATCATATGGAAGTTCTATACAACACCAAGATTTAAGTGTAAAATGGACAGCAAAGCCAAAATATGCCACTGGCTAAAATGAAGGGAGATGAAGTGTGTTTGGCACCAAATCTAGCATTACCAATGAGTAGATTCCTGCTAATTAACAGGACATGTAATCTTTTCAACATGATATAATGCAAACACAAGAGAAAGAAAAAAAAGTAAAATAATAATAATAATAAATAAATACTCAAGACACATTTTGAAAGAATTTAGAAAGAAATGATCTTTGATAAAAAAAGAAAAAGAAAAATGAATTCAAGGTGCTTTATAGTGGTTACTTTGTTCCAGTTCCTGCCTGTCTTAAGCAAAATACTTATTATCACATGCATTATACATGCTATACCTATCGTAAGACCCTACTACAGCATGGCATGATATAAAGTTATCTTACCATTTGAGAAGCAGAATAAAAATAATGAAGAAACAGACATAGCTTTAGTTCAGGCTATTTACAATACTAAAGCTGAAAGTTTAAAACATCTGTTACAGAGCCCCATGGCAGACTGAAGAACATCACATACTATGCTTTGGTATTAACTAAAGATACAGGTTCTTGATGACAGAGCAGGTGTGAGAGAAGATCACAAATGCCTAGCTGACAGGGAGGAGGAACTACACAGCTGTATGACACAATGAAATGCAGCGGTGTCTAACTTCCTTTTGCGTTTGACTTTTTTCTTCTTTGCAGGCATTACACAGTTTGTGTCCTGTGTTTGAATTGTGTGTTGGCAATAGAGGAGCAAAAGTTATGTCTCATGAAGTGGTGAAATGAAAAACATGTAAACCAGCCAATGCCAAAGTAAATGCAACAACAATATCTAAATTCATACTAGAATTATTACCTTTTTTATATGTGCAAGCATTATGTACTGCCCCTAATATCATTACAAAATTGTTGACTAATGCTACTTTTTTTGGCAAGCTGTACAGTTATTTTTACATAGTTCTACTAACATTCATGGATTAGAAATTAAAGTCATCCATAGAAGTACTGTAGACAAAGAGCATGTTCCTCTTTTCCAATAAAATTCTTGCTATGTTTTTTTCTATGTTTCTGAAAGAGGTTTAATAAGACTTGCTGCAAGCTGTGTGTGGCATCAATCACATAGCACAGGATTCAGGCAACTTCCTCAAAAGAGGAGTTACATTGTAAGCATGAAAGCTCTTGCTTTACTTAACCAAACAGAATGAGGTTCCTGGTGAACTAACATGAAACTGTCCTGCCAACATAGGCTACATCTAAGAGGATTTTGCAGCAGATAGATGCATAAATATGTACATCCAGCATAATGCATTACCATATGCAATACAGCTTTGGTCATGAGGGTAAATAATAAAACAAAAATAAAAACAACAAAAGAAAAGAAATGAAAAAGAAAAAAATAGCAGCTTCTACCCATTGTATTGGTAAGTGCAAATCACCATAAAAAGCAAATATTGTTCAATACATCTTTTTTTTGCTTTTTTTTTTGGTTCTCTATTTAGTGTTTTGTGGCAAAGCTCCAAGGAAGGTGCGACTCAGAGCTAGTGACCTTACGCTGTGGAGTGATTCGGTTAGTTGGAGCCTGTGACAGTGCGTCCAGAGAGCTCATATTAATGTTAGGGAGGTTAAGCCTGGTCATTAAAGGGTTCAGTTCGCTCTCATCATTGGCTACAGTTACCTGCTCCCACTGCCGACTGGCTGAAGAAAGCTTGATGGCATCGATGACTGCCTGGACATACTGGCCATCCTCGAAGGTGGCTGCAGTCGAGACAGGCTCCTTGAGCCAACCATGCTCCCCATCCCCTGTGGCAAAGGCCTCCTTGAGTGCACCTGCCAGACGAAACAGGCCCTGCAGGTATGGCTGAGGCAGTAGAGAGTTTATCCTGGCACTGTTGTTTTTGTTGGTGAGATGTGCCACATCATCGGCTCCTTCATGCAGCAGCTCCTCCTCTTTCTCCGAGGTGTGGCTCTGGCCGTAGAGGTTAGCCCCACGCACAGCCAGCCTGCCTCTGCTTCCACACACCACTACCTCCTGTACGAAGCCCCCTGCCATGTGGCTGTTTAGCGTGGCTGTCACACAGGCCCCTTCATCTAGGATCATCTGGAAGCTACAGAAGTCATCACTATCAATCCAACGGATACCATTAATCTTCTCTGTGCTCTTGGTAAAGGTGCGCATCATGCCATGGACACGAGTGGCACGCTGGCTTGTCACGAAGGAGATCACATCAATGATGTGGCTGCCCACCATGGTCAGGATGCCCCCTCCCATCAGATGGCTGCACATCCAATCAAACTGGTTGCCAATCATGCTACCACAGTGCACTCTCACGTCACACACGTTCACTGTCCCAACGTAGCCTGCCTCAATCTGTCGCTTCATGTGCACAAAGGCTGGGAGGAAGCGCAAGCCATGTGAGATCACTGAGATCAGCGAAGGATAGTACTGTGCCGCATGCACCATCTTCAGCACCTCCAGCTGTGGACAGATTGCATACAAAATTTACAAGATTTGTTTTGTATATAAGAGTACTATGCTCTGTGAATTCACATATTACAAACATCACAACAATGCATATAGCAAAGAGAAGATATCAAACAAATGGTGTATTAAAATAGAAGATCCTAAAATTAAATAGAACTTATATTTAATTACAACTTCATGGAGTGATTACAAGAAGACTAAAAGAAGTGATTAGACTATTAAACTCTTCAGGCATAAATACAACAGGTATCAAATTTTATGCAAAATCACATAAAACACCACCTATTTGGAAAATTCGGGAAAAAGATAAAATATCAGGTACGTGTGAAAAATCAAATTCCTTACAACTGCAAATTCATAGTTACATGAAAGATTATTTCACACATGCTTAACTCCACTCACTCAAAAGACTCTCCTGTCATTTCTACAATCAATTTATTGCTAACTACGGGCACTTTTAGGTAGCACACTCCATACCTGACAGAGACCAGCTGGCCGGTCACACAGGACATGTTTCCCGATTCCCAAGGCTTTGACTGCTATCTGGGCATGCAAGTCTGGCTGGCAGATGATGAAAACGAGATCCACATCCTTTCTGAGAAGAACGTCGTCAACCTGTTTTGGAGTACGCAGATGGGCACACTTTACCTTCATCATTATCATTACTAATTATAACAATGCAAGGCTAAACTTGCAGTGATAATAATATGAATATACATCTATAGCCCCTTTTCTACAGTATCTACATGCTAATCTAATCATAGTAGCTTTTCTTGCTTCTACTAATAATACAAGTAAAAACTGGGAAAGACAAAATTTCCAGAAATACATACTTGTATTGAATGTATCTGAAAACAAGGATCACTCAGACTATTTCCAGGTTCTCAAGAACTATTTATCATTTGTAAATGACACTTTTAAAGTTTTTCAAGGATTCTCTAGAAGAATTTACAAAGTTACATCTTCTGGAACCCTCCAGTAAACACTGGCACGGACCATCTTTGACTAAGCCTACGTGACACCAATGATACTGACAGATTCAAATGATTATTTGTCAACATCAATGTGTAAAGCCCAAAAGCTTGCAGCAATTTTGACCCTCACAGACAGATTCTCTGCTGTAGGATATATTTAGTTTTTATTTACTTGAGGAACCAGTCGAAGCACCCAATCATCTAGAACTCAGGACAAATATCAACCAGTTGGGTTGCATTATGGGCATGACAATTATACAAGTGAGGAAG
>NC_091556.1:45290230-45297730 GCF_042767895.1 Penaeus vannamei | reverse complement strand
GATGCACATACCTACACACGATATGCACTTCAGGCTGTCCCTTGATCTCCACTCCTTAAACCCTACTGATTAGAATACATGGATTTGTAAACTTGCTTAACATCTTAGAAAAGGGGAAAGTTAAGCCAGGCGGAAACGGGGGGTTTTCGTTTATCCAAAAGTCTTACATTGCTGAGGGCAAGAAGGGCACCGAGCCACCGCCACCGAGTCAAAAAAACGAGTTTCGTGAGTGTTGTCATTTTTTTATTATGATTTCATTAATTTTGTCATTGTAACTTTTTTTTTTTATTGGAAATTGGTCGAATAAAAAAAAAACACGATGAATACGCGAGCTGACGGTCTGTGGTGGGACGACCCCCCTTCCCCCCCCCCCCCCCCGAAGGCTATGAGAAATTACGACTACACACAAACACGCGGCGGGTAACGACCCTCTAGACGACGCACCTTGAGTTTGCCAAAAAACAAAAACAAAAAAACATACACACCATACGCTAAAAAAAACACATTTTTCGTGTTGTGTTCTGTTCCCCAACACGGTTTACTTGTCGCGTTTTCGCCTTCGGAGATCTGCTCGAGTTGCCGACACGCGCCCGACCCCGAGGGAAGGCGTCGGGTGTGATATGCCATTGGGTAGGGGGGGTGGGGGGGACGCCACGGGGTCGGGGGGGTGCGGGGACGAACTCAAGGCAAAGATCTTCCTTTTTTGGATTTTTTTTTCTTTCTCACCCTTTCTCTCTCTCTCTCTTTCACTGACTCACACACTCTCTCTCTCACTAACTCTCTCTCTCTCTATCTCTCACTCTCACTAACTCTCTCTCTCTCTCTGGTCAAGTCAAGAACCACCGGCTAGTCTAGAGGGTCGCCCGTCGAGGTGGTCGCAGGAGAGAGGTTCGGCCAAAAAAAGCAGCATGTACAGAGGGATCACTTCTGAGCAGCGTCACCTTATCAAACTTGGCACAGTTAAGCTGAGGGGTTTCCCACTACGCGTGCTATAAGGTCAGCAAGATGGAGCGGCCAAAAAAAAAGAAAAGACGAAGGAGAAAAGAGAGTAGAAAAAATAAAGAAGAAGTCAATAGAGGTGTAAGATTTTTTTTTTCTTCTTTTTCTTTTGAATGTGATTATTGGAGACGCTCCTTGCTGCTGCCCCTCCCCCGCTACTCTTACCCCCCCTCCCTCCCTCCCCACCGACCTTTGATATCAAACCATTTTTTTGGCTATTCTTAAGATCTAAAAGTATTCCCACTCAAGATTCATTCCCGGCGACGCAGACAACACAGGGCGTAACACCTATGACCCACAAGTCACATGACACCACACAGGGCCCCCTTCCTTCTACACAGCCTTCTCTCTCAGCTAAGAGCAGGTGGAAGGCCTATCTCCCTTTCACTTCCCGCTGGTGTTGGGTGTGAAGGGAGCTGCCAACAGCCTCCGAGAGCCGTGAGAGAAACCTCGCCTTTGTGGAGTGTTTATCTATTGAGTTTTGGTGTCTATCGGGTGCCAAACTCATTGGGTCTCGACAGCGTGGAAGGCGAGTGTTTTTTATTGCTTATTCCTCGAAATGTAGGCCTAACATCCTCAATTTTTCCCATTTTCTGTGAAAAAAAATGGTCACACCTTGGTTGTTTTTTTAAGGATATCTGAGGAAGAGAACAGGTCTGGATCTACCCTTGTTTTCCCCCTGTGTTGTCTGTGTCGGGTCGTTCATTCATCTGATGCCTCTTCCACGTACGAAAGGATGACTGTGGCATGGCATCCTCCTCGCTCCTGCCTTCGCCTCAGTCGTCTCTGATCCCCACTATTTACATCTTTCTCACGGTGAGCCACGCTACTACAAGAAGGGCCCTTACTCTATCGATGTCTGTCTAGATATCATTGGAACAAGTCTTTCGAAAGCAAAAGTAATATACTTTATTTTCGAGTTTACATTTCTTTTTCTCACTGCCAGCCATCAATGTGGTCTCACAGTCTTCCCCGGAATCACTCCCTCCCCTCCCCTCCCTCTCCCCTCCCTCCTAACCCCCCATTCTCTCTTCCCCCCTGATTCCCCTCTCTCCCTCCTCCTCAGCGGGATCCTTAAGACCAGATGAAGTAATCCCTCGGACAGGCGCCGGCCGAACCGCACCAGGTCGTCTCCTCGAGCACAGGACACGCCTTCCCTCCCCGGCGCGCGTGCTTCAGGATGGTTCTTGTCCTCGTCTGCTCGCCGATGCCACAGGTCTTGCTGCAGGGCGACCACGCGGACCACTCGGTCACGCGGCAGTCGCGGGGAGGGCCTGGTGGGGGAGGACGAGGGGCGTGAGGCATTAAAAACCTGTTAGAGGGTGGTGGCTTTGGGAAAGTTTTCGTATTTGATTTTGTAAAGCTGGAATGAATATTTTGATATTGATGTGAATTACATTTTTTGTTTTTGTTTTTTATAAATAGTATGTGAAGGATGGAGGTTTTATGGACAGTGTTTGTTCTGTGTTTATATATTGCACCCTTTGTCTCCTTCCCTGTTTAATCAATCTCTCTCTCTCTCTCTCTTTTCTTCTCTTCCTCTACCTACCTACCTCCCTCCCTACCTACCTGCTTACTTCCCTCCCTCCCTCCCTACCATCCACTCTCCTCCCCTCCCCTCCCTTCTCCTCCCCAACTCCCTCTCTCCCTCCCTTCTTCCTTCCCTCTTACTCTCACTCTCCTACAGCCAGACTTCCATACCTGATCCCTCCCATTCTTGCTGTACAAAACACGTGTTAGAATTTCTACCATTATCTATCACATGGCTGACAGTTGTGTAAGGGAAACTAACAGTAAGATCATGAATATAATGCCAGAAGTAACATTAAATATAAAGTCCTTGGACAGTGGTATTTAGAGTCAGGAACAGAAGGAGTGGAGTGAAGGAGTACTTTTCACTTTGGAGTTCTGAATAAAGTGCAAGTGCTGAGGGTTATATTTTTCTCTATACCTCATCCATCTCTTTCTCCCTCTCGCTCTCCTCTTTTACCTTCCTTCCCTCTCGTCTTTTATCTTCCTCTCCTCTCCCCCTCTCTCATTCTCCTCTCCTCTCCTCTCCCCTTCTACCTTGCTCCCCTGTCCCCTTGTCTCCCTCTCCTTTTCTAACTTCCTCCCCCTCCTCTTCTTTCCCTCTCGTCCTTCACCTTCTCCCTAACCTTTTCTCCCTCTCCTCTCCTACCTTCCTCTCCCTGTTCTCTCCCTACCTCTCATCTCTCTCTCCCTCTCCTCTCCTCCCATCGTCCCCATCCCCTTCTCTCCCTCCTCCTCTCCTACCATCACTCCCCATCCCCTTCTCTCTCCTCTTCTTCCTCCCCCTCCCCTTTTCTCCCTCTTCCTCTCCCTCCTCCCCTTTTCTTCCTCTCCTTCCCCCCTCCCTTCTCGCCCCGCCCCCCCCCCTACCCCCCCTACTTACGTATCTTCCTGAGCTCCATTCTGCGCCTCCTTCGCTGCTCCCGCCTCTGCTTCCTCATCTTCCTCCTCTGCTCCTTCTGGTAGTTCTTGACGATGTCGTCGATGACCGCCATGGCATCGCCGGTCGGGATCCGCTTGTGGGGCGTCGAGGACCTGGCTCTCCCCGCGTACTTCGTCTGCGTCCTCGTCGCCTTGTCCTGCACGGCGGCGCCCTCCTCGTCCTGCCGCTCCTCCAGGTCCAGGTCCATCTCCTCCTGCTCCTGCTGCTCCTCGTTCTCCTGGTCTTCCTCGTCCCCTTCGTCGTCGTCGTCGTCCTCGTCCTCGCTCTCCACCGAGTTGCTCATGAGGGAGACCTGAGGGGGAGAGGCCACTCGTAATGCACGGAAATAAAGAGTAAATGATAGGTTAAAATAAATGAATAAATAAACCCTCATCGGTAAAAATAACGAGTATAGAAATAGGTTAAAATAAACAAGAATCCTGATCCATTTACTCTCCAAAAAGGATTAAAGAATATAAATCCCGATCTTTTACTCTCTAAAAACTATCAAAATATACAAATCCTGATCTAGTTACTCTCTAAAATGACTAAAACATATAACTCCTGATCCATTTACTCTCAAAAAACGATTGAAATATATAAATCCTGAGCTTTTACTCTCTAAAACGATTAAAATACATAAATCCCGATCCATTTACTTTCTAAAAATGATTAATATATATAAATCCTGATCTATTTACTCTTAAAATGATTAAAATATATAAATCCTGATCCATTTATTCTCTAAAACGATTAAAATATATAAATCGTCATCCATCTACTCTCTAAAACGATTGAAATATATAAATGTTGATGCATTTACTCTCTAAAACGATTGAAATACATAAATTCTGATAAATAAGAGCTAATAATCGCCGACAAAGAGCCTGGGACAGCGAGTCTCACCCTCCTGTTGGCGGCCATGTCTCGCGTCTTCGAAGGAGGGAGGGCGTTGACGAAAGCGTTGCGGGAGACTTCCTCCTCGGTCGCCGTGTCGTAGGACGACCTCCAGGGCGTGGCCGAGGGGCGTGGTCCGACTACCGGCCGATGATGGGAGCGGTGGCGGTGGTGGGCGCGGAGGGGCGTGGCGGAAGAAGGTGCGGGCGTGGTGGTTGTGGTGGTGGTCGAAGTCGTGGTCACGGCTGGTGTGAAGGTTCGGACGGAGGTGACGTAAGAGACGTGATTCTGCGAAAATGAATAATAGTTGTAAAACAGAAAGAAAAAAAAAAAAATCTCTCTCTCTCTCCCCCACCCACCCCCTCTCTATCTCGCTCTTTATATATATATATATATATATATATATATATATATATATATATATATATATATATATATATATATATTTCTCTCTCTCTCTCTCTCTCTCTCTCTCTCTCTCTCTCTCTCTCTCTCTCTCTCTCTCTCTCTCTCTCTCTCTCTCTCTCTCTCTCTCAGCAATGTATAAAATAATGATGCACATTGATAATGACAAATGGACATTCTGATTGATAAAAATCGTTAAGCCGGATTATTTTTCGTATCAGCTTTGTCTATGAACTAGAAAAGGAATGGGAGAGGAAAGAAGAGAAGAGAACAAGAAGAAGAAGAAAGAAAGAAAGAAGAAAGAAGAAGAAAGAAAGAAAGAAAGAAGAAGAAAGAAAGAAAGAAGAAAGAAAGAAGGGAGAGACAGAAAGAGAGAGAGAGAGAGAGAAAGAAACATAGAAAGAAAGACAAGACGAAAAAATGAAAGAGAAAGCGAAAAAAAATAAAATAAAAGAAAGAAAAACCGAAAAAAGAAAGACAAAAAATAAAAATAAAAAATAAAAATAAATTACATACAAGCCTACAGACACACCGACGCACACCAGAGAGGCGAGACCCGCACTCGTGACAAAGGAGGAAGAGAGTAGCGCCAGGGAGCCAGGGAGGGCAATGCTGGCGTTATTGCATTCCTTCAGACGGACTCAAAAAGGGAGGGTCTTCTGCCACGCTCTCAGAGGGGAGGGAGAAGGGAGGGAAGGGAGGGAGGGAGGGAGGGAGGGAGGAGGGAGGGAGGGAGGGAGGGAGGGAGGGAGGGAGGGAGGGAGGGAGGGAGGGAGGGGGAGGAAAGAGGAGAAGAGAGGAGGAGGGAAGGAGGGGAGGGAGGAGGAGAGAAGAAAGGAGAGAGGAGAGAGGAGGGAGGGAGGGAGGGAGTGAGAGAGGGAGAGGGAGAAGAAAAGGAAAAGAGAGGGAGATAAGAGGAGAGAGAGAGGAAAGGAGTGGGAGAAGAGAGGAGAGGAGAGGGGAAGGAAAAGGACAGAGAGGGAGAAGAGGGGAAAGGAGAGGAGATGGAGAGGAAAAGAGATGGAGGGAAAAGAGATGGAGAGGAGAGGAAAGGAGAGAGGATGGATGGAGAGAGAGAGGGAGAGGGACAGGAGAGGATAGGAAGAGGGAGAGGAAGGAGGGGGGGGTGAAGAGAGAATAGGAAAAGGGAAGGAACAAAGAAGGGCGGAAGGGGGGAGATGGAGCGAGAAGAGGAAAGTAGGAGGAAGGGGGGGGAGGAAGGAGAGGAGAGAGGAAGGACAAGGAAGAAAATGAGTGAAGGAAGAAAGGAAGGAGATAGAGAGGAGGGACAGGGAGGAGAAGGAGGTGGGTAGGAAGGGATAGGATAAAGTAGGAGGATAGAGGTGAGGAGAGGAGTGGAAGCAATGGAAGGAAGAGGAGGGGAAGGAAGGAAGAAAGAAGAAAGGAGGAAAAATGAAGGAGAATGAGGGAAGAAAGGAAGGATTAGGAGAGGAGGGGAAGGATGGAAGGAGGTGGGAGGGAAAAGAAGCGAAGGGATCCTCCTCTCCCCCTCCTTTCTCCTACTTCTGTTTTAATCCTAAATCTTCTTTGATTCTCTTTATTTTTATTCTCTCCATTTCCTCTGTTCTCTTCTTTTTTTATTCCCGTACTTCATATCCTCTTTTTTTTCTCACCCATTCTCATTCCTTTATCGTCTTCTTCGCTTCCTCTTTCTCTTTCAGTCGCCCTCCTTCCCTATCTCTCTCTTTCGTTATCCATCTTTTTTCCTCCTTCTTAGCCCTCCCCCTTCTTACCGTCATTGTTGATTCTTTCTCTTTCTCTCGTCATCATCATTTTCCTTTTTTTCTTCTCTTCCGTCTCTCTCTCTCTCTCTCATTTCCCATTTCTTTTTTTTTTTTCTCTCTCCCCCTTCCTCTCTTTATCTCCTTTTCTTCCTCCCTATCTCTGTCTCCCTCCCTCCCTCACTACCCCCTTCCTCTCTCTGCCTCTCTCTCTCCCTCCCTCCCTGCCTCTCTCTCTCTCTCTCTCCCTACCTCCTTTCACTTCTCACTTCCTTTATCCACTCCATCACCATGTTCTCCCCTTTCCCTCGCAGTATCTTTCTCTCCTTCCACCCTATTATTACTCTCGTCTCTTCCTTTCTTCTTGTCCCCCTTTATCATGCTCGCCTCGTTCTGTACCTCGTTCCTCTTCATCCTTATTCTCATCTCTTCCTTTCTTTCTGATTTCATGTTTTCCTTAATTGTTCTCTTCTCTGCTATTCCTTTCTTTTACCTTTTGCTCCCCCTACCCTTTTTTCTTTTCCTTTATTATTCTCTTCTCCCCTTTTTCTCTTTTCCATCTATCATTTTCTCTCCCTCTTCCTTTCCTTCGTCATTCTCTTCCTCCCTCCTCCCCCGAACTTCCTTTATGATCTCTTTTTTTCCTTTCCTTCATCACCCTCTTCTCCCAGTATTTCCTCCTTATCCAATATCATTCTCTTTTCTTCTTTATTTCTCCTTCTAGTCGTTTTTATTTTTTATTTTATTTATACCTGATTGCGATCCTCAATGTCTTCAGGCTCGACCGCGGTTTCTTTATAGTCAGGGACTGAGGACTTCAACTGAAAATAAAAACGCCGAGAAAATAGTTCAGTGTTATGAAGAAAGAAAGAAAAAATAAAGTAATAAATAGTAATAGTAATAAAGTCATAAAAAAAATATATAATAATAATAATAATAATAATAATAATAATAATAATAATAATAATAATAATAATAATAATAATAATAATAATAATAATAATA
>NC_091556.1:45272730-45277730 GCF_042767895.1 Penaeus vannamei | reverse complement strand
CAATGGAATCTTGCAAATTTGAATATTAATGAGTGGGCTGTTTCCTAAATGTTTTTTTAAAATAATTTTTTCTATCTTGCTACTAAAAATGTCTTCAAAGTTATTTCATGATAATTATTATTTTTTTCTTTTTTCATTATTTTTTTTTTTTTACATTTCACAGACGTGTATGACATGATAAAATGTGGCTATACAAGAACACGGTCCAAAAAATATACAAAAAGACGTACATATCCGCCGCGGTGAAAATAACACTCGTTCTTGAAAATAAACAAACAAACAAACATGAAAACAAACAGAGAAACACACACACACACACATGCACACAAACATGAAAACAGACAGAGAAACATACAAACACACACACACACACACACACGCACACAAACATTAAAACAAACATAGAAACATACAAACACACACACACACACGCACACAAACATTAAAACAAACAGAGAAACATACAAACACATGTACACACACGCACACAAACATCAAAACAAACAGAGAAACATACAAACACACACACACGCACACAAACATTAAAACAAACAGAGAAACATACAAACACACATGCACACACATGCACACAAACATGAAAACAAACGGAGAAACATACAAACACACACGCACACACAAACATGAAAACAAACAAACAAACACACGCACTCGCACTTAATTCTACGTTTAGTTTTTTTAGTTTTTTTTTTTTTTTTTTTACTAATCGCTATTATTCACAGCATCACTTTTTTCCCTTTATAAATACTATGAACCAGCTATTAAATTTCCCATATATTTCTATATTCTTAATTATCTTTTATTTTATTTTGTTTTATCTTATTCTATTTATTTATCTATCTACTTCTCTATTTATCTAATTTAATTCAATTTAATTCAATTTTATCTTATTTTCTTTAATTTTACTTTATTTTAGTTTATAGTCTATTTAATTTAATTTTATCTTATTCTACTTTATTTCATCTTATCTTTTTACTGTTACTTTTTTAGGGAGGGGGAGAAAGAGGATGGGGAGGTGAAGAGGGGGTGGAGGAGGGAGAGAGCAAGGAGGGGGAGAAGAAGTACGGGAGGAGGAGGTGGAGAAGGAAGAAGGGAGGAAGGGGGAGGGAGAGAGGGTCGGGAGGAGAAGGGGAGGAACAGGAGAAGAAGGAAGAAAGGGAGGAATAGCAGGAAGAGGAGGATGAAAGAGTATGAAAATACGAAGGAGATGGAAGGAAGACAAATACATGAATCCATAAAATCGATTCGAAAAATGAAACAAAAAGAAAGAATAAAAACCGGAAAGATAATATTTCATTAATTCTATTTACATGTTACATATAATTTTAATTCATATTCTCTTATCCTCCTCATCATCATTATTCTTATCATTATCATCCACAACCTCATTATCAACATCTCATCTTCATCACTCTTATTCCCTATTCCAGCATTTTCAATTCCTTCCTCTCTTCCCTCCTTTCTCTCTCTCTCTCCTCTAACGCCTCCCATTTTTATCTCGATAATTCTCCCGCCCTAATCCTTCAGACGGCCGAATAAAACCCTTTTCATTGAGGGAGAGAAATATGTCTATTGAAAATTTAATCGAGGAGGTTTATATTGAGAGCATCGGATATGCATCTGTCTGTCAGAGAGGGAGAGAGAGGCTGGGCGGGAAATCATTTTCGAGCTGGAGGACGAGAGGGAAATGTGAAGTGTTTTGTTGTTTTTGTTTTGTTTTGTTTTGTTTTTTTGTTTTCATCTCTTTGTGAATTGTTTCCTTTTTTTCGTTCGTTTGTTTTTCTATCGTCTTTGTTTCTGTCTATTGCTCTCTCTCTCTTTGTCTGTCCTCTCTATCTGTGTCCTTCCCTCTCTCTCTCTCTGTCCTCTCTATCTGTGTCCTTCCCTCTCTCTCTCTCTCTGTCCTCTCTATCTGTGTCCTTCCCTCTCTCTCTCTCTCTCTCTGTCCTTCTCTCTCTCTCTCTGTCCTCCTCTTCGTGTTCTATTTTTTGTATCTTTCTTTCGTCTTTGGTCTGTCCTCACTTTTTCTTTCAAGTTTTCCTTCTATACTTCTTTCTTTACTCTTCTTTCATTTCGCCTTCTCTTCTCCTTATTCTCTTTCCATCACTTCGCATCTCGCTCTCCTTCTATCCTTTCTCTTTTCCCCTCATTCTCCTTATCCCTTCAACCCTCTTCTCATTCCCTACTTCCTCATCTCCCCTCCTCTCTCTCTCATCCCTTCCTCCCTCATTCATCCCCTCCTCCTCCTCCTCCTCCTTCCCTCACCTCCCCTCTCTCCCCTTCCTTCCTGGCCTCCAATACCAATTTTCGTAAATCCGGCATACTTCTGTTTCTGTCGCCATCTTGGGGGGGGAGGAAAGAATTAATTATTCCTCGAGGGTCATATAGGCTTACGTGATTCGAACTCAGGTTTATGTTCCTCCGAAATCGAGGCTGACTTACTCGCTCGTAAAATAATCTGAGAAAGTGTTATTCTTTAATTCTTTTACTCTCTACTCTTTGCAAATTCGATTATATATATATACATATATATATATATATATATATATATATATATATATATATATATATATATATATATATATACACACACACACACACACACATATATATACATACATTACATACATAAATACATATATACAAACACACATACATAATTACATACACACACACACACACATATATATATATCCATAGAACAAATGCCTTCTCAACGGAAAAACTCCGAAAGCCATGAAAAATACAATTACTTTGATACATAAAAAGGAACAGAAAGGATCTAAAAAAAAAACTACCGCCCCATAAGCCTCCTTTCAGTTACCTACAAACTGTTCCCAAAAGTCACCACAGCTCGCATCTCTGACAGTCTGGATTCTAACCAGCCTAGAGAACAGGCAGGCTTCCGCAGCGGATTCTCAACAACAGACCACATCCACACGCTCACCCGAATAAGAGAAAAAATAAACGAATATAGGAAACCCCTGTGTATGGGATTCATCGATTGCGAAAAGGTATTTGATTCTGTATAAATTACCAGCAAGTATTAGAAGCTATTCGAAGAATGAGTAAAGGAGGTATAATGTAAATTATTGGAAGATATATACGAAGATGGGAGAGCAACCATCAAGCTCCACGAGGAAACCGATAAAATACCAATTGAAAAAAGGTGTTGGACAGGGCGACACCATCTCACCAAGACCGCTTACAACTTGCCTCGAGGAAATATTCACGAAGCTAGAATGGAACTGAAAGGGTCTCGAGACAGAAGACGAATACCTATACAATCTAAGATTTGCGATTGATATTGTTCTCTTCGGTGAATCGACAAATGAAATGCAGGAATTAATAAACGATCTGAATAGAGAAAGTCTGAAAGTCGGATTTAGGGTGAACAAGAAAGAGACTAAGGTCATGTTCAACAGTAAAGTTCAAATCAAACAGATACATGTACAAGGCGAAGCGCTAGAGGTAGTGGGCGAGTATATATATATATATATATATATATATATATATATATATATATATATATATATATATATATATATATATATAGAACAACTCGTACAGACAAACACATCTAACGAATTGGAAATAAAGCGACGCATCAGTCTAGGCTGGAGCGCCTTCGGTAGACACGATAGCATACTCAGAAGCTCTTTGCCAGTATGTTTAAAAAGAAAATTCTTCAACCAGTGCGTCCTCCCAGTTATAGCCTATGGATCAGAAACATGGACTACAACCAAATTACTGGAGAGGAATCTAATAAATGCCCAGAGAGGGATGGAAAGACCGATGCTGGAATTAGCCTCGGAGATCGGAAGAGGGCGACGTGGATCAGGGAACAGACAAAAGTGAAAGATAAACTCGGGAGCATCAAAGAGAAGAAATGGCACTGTGCGGGCCATCTATGTCGGAGACTGGACGGCAGACGGACAAAGAAAGTAACAGACTGGGCTGTAGATAACATAAAGAGGCCAAGACCCAGACCAATGACGAAATTTGGGGCCAAGACTGGAAACAAAAATCACGACAGGAAAAGTTGGAAAAGATTGGGAGAGGCCTACGTCCTGCGGTGATTCAGGCTGATGGTGATGATGGCACGCGGGTGTGTGTGTGTGTGTGTGTGTGTGTGTGTGTGTGTGTGTGTGTGTGTGTGTGTGTGTGTGTGTGTGTGTGTGTGTGTGTGTTCATGTTGAACAAATTGCAACAGGAACAACGAAGGGAAGAACAAGGAAACACACGAATATGCTGTACATTCGTGTTTTCTTGTTCTTATCTTCGTTGTTCCTGTTGTGTGTGTGTGTGTGTGTGTGTGTGTGTGTGTGTGTGTGTGTGTGTGTGTGTGCATTTACACATACAAGACTGTGATCAAAAGCAAATCTCGAACATTATTCTATAGAGATAAATGTCACATCCATTTCGAATGAGCCTTCAAAGTTCTTTAAAAATTATCAGATAATATTCACTTTCCCTCTTCTCCTTCCTTCTCCCCTCTCTCTCATTCTGCGTCAAATGCACGTCCACGCGAATATGAGGGGAAGGGAGGGGAGTGGAGGGAAGGGGAGGAGAGGGTGGGATGGAGAGGAGATGGGAGGGGAGAGGAGAGGAGAGGGGAGGGGTGGAGGGGAGTGGAGTGGAGTGGAGGGGAGGGAAGGGGTGGAGGGGATGGGAGGAGAGAAGAGGAGAGGGGAGGGGAGGGGTGGAGTGGAGTGGAGTGGAGGGAAGGGGTGGAGGGGAGGAGAGGGTATGAGGGGAAGGGAAAGGAGAGGAGAGGAGAGAGGGGAAGCGAGGGAGGGGAAGGAAATTAGAGAGAGAAGTTAAGAGGAGGGCAGTGGAGGGGAGGGAAGAGAAAAGATAAAAGAAGGGAAGGGAAAGGAAGAGAAGAGTAGAGAAAAATGGTTATGAGAGAAAAAAAAACGATTAAGAAGGGAAAGAAAAAAAAGAAGAAAGAAAAAGGCAAATAACAGAACGGAAGAGAA
>NC_091556.1:45255230-45267730 GCF_042767895.1 Penaeus vannamei | reverse complement strand
GACATATTATACATCAATTCAGTCAAGACATATTATACATCAATTCAGTCAAGACATATCATACCTTAATTCAGTCAAGACATATCATACATCAATTCAGTCAAGACATATCATACATTAATTCAGTCAAGACATATCATACCTTAATTCAGTCAAGACATATTATACATCAATTCAGTCAAGACATATTATACATCAATTCAGTCAAGACATATCATACCTTAATTCAGTCAAGACATATTATACATCAATTCAGTCAAGACATATTATACATCAATTCAGTCAAGACATATTATACATCAATTCAGTCAAGACATATCATACCTTAATTCAGTCAAGACATATCATACATCAATTCAGTCAAGACATATCATACATTAATTCAGTCAAGACATATCATACCTTAATTCAGTCAAGACATATTATACATCAATTCAGTCAAGACATATTATACATCAATTCAGTCAAGACATATCATACCTTAATTCAGTCAAGACATATTATACATCAATTCAGTCAAGACATATTATACATCAATTCAGTCAAGACATATTATACATCAATTCAGTCAAGACATATCATACCTTAATTCAGTCAAGACATATCATACATCAATTCAGTCAAGACATATCATACATTAATTCAGTCAAGACATATCATACCTTAATTCAGTCAAGACATATCATACATCAATTCAGTCAAGACATATCATACATTAATTCAGTCAAGACATATCATACCTTAATTCAGTCAAGACATATCATACATCAATTCAGTCAAGACATATTATACATCAATTCAGTCAAGACATATCATACCTTAATTCAGTCAAGACATATTATACATCAATTCAGTCAAGACATATTATACATCAATTCAGTCAAGACATATTATACATCAATTCAGTCAAGACATATCATACCTTAATTCAGTCAAGACATATTATACATCAATTCAGTCAAGACATATTATACATCAATTCAGTCAAGACATATTATACATCAATTCAGTCAAGACATATCATACCTTAATTCAGTCAAGACATATCATACATCAATTCAGTCAAGACATATCATACATTAATTCAGTCAAGACATATCATACCTTAATTCAGTCAAGACATATTATACATCAATTCAGTCAAGACATATCATACATTAATTCAGTCAAGACATATTATACATCAATTCAGTCAAGACATATTATACATCAATTCAGTCAAGACATATCATACCTTAATTCAGTCAAGACATATCATACATCAATTCAGTCAAGACATATCATACCTTAATTCAGTCAAGACATATTATACATCAATTCAGTCAAGACATATTATACATCAATTCAGTCAAGACATATTATACATCAATTCAGTCAAGACGTATTATACATTAATTCAATCAAGACATATTATTCATTAAATTAGTCAAGTCATATTATACATCAATTCAGTCAAGACATATCATACATTAATTCAGTCAAGACATATCATACATTAATTCAGTCAAGACATATCATACATTAATTCAGTCAAGACATATCATACATTAATTCAGTCAAGACATATCATACATTAATTCAGTCAAGACATATTATTCATTAATTCAGTCAATACATATCATACATTTATTCAGTCAAGACATATTATACATCAATTCAGTCAAGACATATCATACATTAATTCAGTCAAGACATATCATACATTAATTCAGTCAAGACATATCATACATCAATTCAGTCAAGACATATTATACATTAATTCAGTCAAGACATATTATACATTATTTCAGTCAAGATAGTTTTCATATATATTCAGTACTTACGCCAGGAAATTGACTTACAAACACGTACAGCATCACCACGTACAAACAAACAGGTCTTTGTGATTGCGGCTGATATACATAAAATCACACGAAAATCACAAACGTGTAGTGACATAAGATTGAATGGCAAAGATATGTACTAGCTCTCACAGATCCACAAATGGACTCTCACGCATACATAGACAAATACACACACACTCAGATATGGGGACACACATACACACTCAACTCACTCACACACACACACACACACACACACACTCAACTCACTCACACACACAAAAGCGCACATACACACAAATACACAAACTAATCTTTATTTTCGTGTGTTTTATTATGATGCTTAAACATCCGTACACACACGCATGTATATATATATATATATATATATATATATATATATATATATATATATATATATATATATATATATATATACATTATATATATATATATATATATATATATATATATACATTATATATATATATATATATATATATATATATATATATATATATATATATATATATTCAGAGACACATAACCACCCCTTCCCCCCCTTACCCAAACTCAAACCCCTAACAACCCCCAACCTTCCTTACCCCCCCCCAAAAAAAAAATAATAATAATAAATAGAAAATAAAAAAGAGAGAAAGAAAAAATCCCTAAAAAAACATAACAACCCACCTTACCCCCCCAAAAAAAAAAAAAAAATAAATGAATAGAAAATAAAAAAGACAGAAAGAAAAAGTTCCTAAAAAAAACATAACAACCCCCCTTACCTCCCCCCCCCCCAAAAAAAAATCCCTGAATTTTTTGTGGCGGCCACATGGACTACAAACGATTCGAGGTCAATGCCACGGTGGCTGACCTCGGCTGACCTTCTATTCTACAAATCTCTCTTCCGCAAATAAAGATTAAAAGGAGGCAAGTTGCGTGAGACGATGGAGGGGTGGCGTTGGGGGGGGTTGGGGTGAGGGTTGGGGGGTTGGGGTGGGGGTGGTTGTGGGGGTTGGGGTTGAAAGTAGTGTTGCCAGAACCTCTGAAACTTTCCAGAAGATTTACTGAAATTCTGACCTACTCTCTGAAGTCAAGGAAAAAAAATGTAATAATAAATAAAAAGATAAACGTTTCTGAAATTCTTTGACCTACTCTCTGAAATTACAATAATTGTAATGATAATAATAATAAAAAAAACGTTTCTGATATTTTGATTTTTTTTTTTTTTACGAATTATTATCAAGAATTAAAAATTGGAGGATTGACTGCTTCCTTCGCCTCCCAATAAACATTCCCCGCCCCCCCCCTGGTTATTCCCCGACCCCATGGATGACCCCATCAACCCCTGGGGTCAATATCGACCTCTTTGGGAACCACTGAAATAGACTGAATTAACCTGTTTGCAGAATTCGTGATAGAAAACGGGTGTGTGCAGCCCTGTGTGTTTCAGTAATTATTTCTTTCTTTCGAGCGAGATTTCTATATCAGTGTGCGTATGTATATATATATATATATCCATGCGCGTGTGTATGTGCATTTCTATGTGCGTGTGCGTGTGTAAGCGTATTTCTGTATCCGTTTAGGTGTGCTTTTATATCCGGTTGCGTGTATGTGCGTATTCCTTCATGTGTGTATGTGCGTTTCTACATACACACAAAACAGACACACACCTCCAAAAGACCAAAACAAAAATCAAAACAAAAAATAACGACCAACTAACCCAACCCACAAAATGGCCGCCAAGTGGTTTCCCGCCAAAAGAGACGCGCGCCCATTTCAAAAACCTTTACACCCATAAACTCATTTTCGCCCCGCCATAAACATCAAAGGACAACGCTAATCCGTGTAATAAATCCCAATATATATATACACACACGCGTAGCCCTGAACCTGCGAACCTAACCGATCAAAATTATTATTCCTAAAATATGTTTCGGTTTATAGGAAGCCGATGCATGGCCGGCGGGCTCTGGGGGAACGATCACTTAATGTCTACGCTGGGGTGCATAGCTTTGTTTATTATTATTATCATTCTCATTATCTTACTTGCAGTCATGTTTTATTTCATTTTTATATTTTATTTAATTCTAATTTTTATATTTCATATTTTATTTCATTTTAATAATCTATTTTTAAATTCTATTTTCCTTCCATTTTTATTCTTATCTTTATTTCATATTTTATTTTATTTTTATATTCTATTTTTGTATCTTATTCTATTTCATTTTTATTTTTATTTCATATATTTCATTTTTATTTCACTTTCATTATTATTTCATTTGACGTCACTTTTGTTGGTCTTAATTTTATTTTTGTCGTTATTATCCTTATTATTAGTGGTATTACTATCATTATTAGTAGTATCAATATCGTTGTTATTATTATGTTTTGTAATTATTATGACCATAGTTATTATCGTTATTATTATCCTTGTTATTTTGTTCTTTTATTCACTTCTTCCTCTTCTTCATTATCATTAGTATTAACTCCTATTATCTCTCATTACGATTTATTTCATTATCAATATCCATCACTATTATCCATATCATATCTAAATCTATCAATATCATCATTATCCTTTTTATCATCACTTTCGTTATCAACATTATCAAGATTATCATTTTAATTAAGGTTATTTTTTCCATTTATTATCGTATTTTTTATTATCGTTACGGTTATCGTAGTGAGGGTAATGATCAGCTTTTCGTCGCGTCTCACTCGCTCTTTTACCGTCGTCTTTGGAGTGTGTTTCATATTCTTTCCTTTATTCACTCTCTCCTTCGCCTTTCCGGTTGTTTTCCTTATCCTTATTCTCACTTTCTTCTCTCTTCTACCCTTCTCTTTCCTTTCTGTCTTATTTCTTCGTCCGTGTGTCTTTCTTTCTTTTTTTCTTCCTCTCTCGCTCACTCACTCACTCTTCCTCCCTCACCTTCCCTCCTCCCCTTCCCTCTTCCTCTTCCTTCTCTCCTTCTTTTCTCACTCTCTCTTTCTTCTTCTTCTTCTTCTTCTTCTTCTTCTTCTTCTTCTTCTTCTTCTTCTTCTTCTTCTTCTTCTTCTTCTTCTTCTTCTTCTTCTTCTTCTTCTTCTTCTTCCCTTTTTCTCCCTCCCATCCCTCTCTCTTCTTCCCTTTCTCTCCCTCCCATCCCTCTCTCCCTCTCTCCTTCTCCTTCCCTCTCTCCCTCTCCCTCTCTCTTCCGCCCTCTTCTTCCCTCCCTCCCTTTCTCTCTCCCTCTCCTTCTCCTTCCCTTCTCTCCCTCTCTCCTTCTCCTTCCCTCTTTCCCTCCCTTTCTCTTCCTCTCTCTCTCTCTCTTCCCATGTAACTTTATTAACAAACCCCCGAGGACTTCCGAAAGCCTCGTGCCAATGTGTGCAATATATGCAACAGAGCTTGCAATGTCGGTTTGCAAAAAAATGTAGAGAGAGAAGGACGAAATAGATAAGATGAAGGGGAGGAAGACACGATAAAGATGGGGGAGTGAGGGAAACGAAGGAATAAATAAGGGGATGGGAGATATGATAAAGGTTGGAAGGAAGGGGGAAGGAGAAAATAGAATAAAGATGGGGTGTTAGAAGAATGAAGGGAATGAAGGATATAAGGGGAAGGAAGACAAAATAAAATTGAATAAAAAACAAAAACACAATAAAATTTAATAAAAAACAAAAACAATATAAAATTTAATAAAAAACAAAAACAAAATAAAATTGAATAAAAAAACAAAAACAAAATAAAATTGAATAAAAAACAAAAACAAAATAAAATTGAATAAAAAACAAAAACAAAATAAAATTTAATAAAAAACAAAAACAAAATAAAATTGAACAAAAAACAAATAAACAGACACAGAACAGAAAGAAAATTTAGATAAAAAAGAAGAGAGAAGCGAAAAAGATAATGATGAAAAAATCATGGACATAATAAGGAAAAAAATGATATAAAACTGATTTTTGAAAACAATAATACAAATAAATTCAGATAACAATATTTATAATAATAATAATAACAATAATGTAAACATAGTACTTATGCATGCATACGATGATAGATAGATGAAAATATAAATAGATGGGCAGATAGATGGATGGATAGACAGACAGATAGATATATAGATAAATACGTGATCTAGATGGTTTTATTAGATTTAATAACTGTCTATTATCATGATCACCAGCGGTTTTTATCTAAAATACCAACAGCGCGTTTTGGAATACTACTAACATTGAATACCAACGGTTTTTATAAAGAATACCGTCTTTTGGTATCGAAGAACTGTCAATACACCAGGAATATCGACTTTGTGGTATCGAAAACTTTTTTTATTACAAGGAATACCGTTTTGTGGTATCGACATGCTCGTCATATACCAGAAATACCAACTGGCTTTGTCGAAATACCCTTAATATACCAGGAATACCAACTGGTGTTATGAAAATCCTCTCGATACACCAGAAAAAAACACTTTTGGTATGAAAATCCTCTAACTATACCAGGAATACCTATATCTGGTATGGAAATCCTTTTAAAATACCAGAAATACCGACTTCTGGTATGGAAATCCTCTTACTATACCAGAAATACCAACTTCCGGTATCAACATCCTCTCAATACACCAAAAATACCGACATCTGGTATGGAAATCCCCCCAATATACCAAAAATACCAACTTCTGGTATCAATATCCTCTCAGTATACCAGGAATACCAACTTCTGGTATCGACACCCTTTCAATACACCAAAAATACCAACTTCTGGTATCAACATCCTCTCAATATACCAAAAATACCGACTTCTGGTATCAATATCCTCTCAATATACCAAAAATACCGACTTCTGGTATCAATATCCTCTCAATATACCAGGAATACCAACTTCTGGTATCAACATCCTCTCAGTATACCAAAAATACCGACTTCTGGTATCGACACGCTCTCAATATACCAAAAATACCGACTTCTGGTATCGACATCCCCTCAATATACCAAAAATACCGACTTCTGGTATCGACACGCTCTCAATATACCAAAAATACCAACATTCTCTCAGTATACCAAAAATACCGACTTCTGGTATCGACACGCTCTCAATATACCAAAAATACCGACTTCTGGTATCGACATCCCCTCAATATACCAAAAATACCGACTTCTGGTATCAATATCCTCTCAATATACCAGGAATACCAACTTCTGGTATCAACATCCTCTCAATATACCAAAAATACCGACTTCTGGTATCGACATCCTCTCAATATACCAAAAATACCGACTTCTGGTATCAACATCCTCTCAATATACCAAAAATACCGACTTCTGGTATCGACATCCTCTCAATATACCAAAAATACCGACTTCTGGTATCAATATCCTCTCAATATACCAAAAATACCGACTTCTGGTATCAACATCCTCTCAATATACCAAAAATACCGACTTCTGGTATCGACATCCTCTCAATATACCAAAAATACCGACTTCTGGTATCAATATCCTCTCAATATACCAAAAATACCGACTTCTGGTATCAACATCCTCTCAATATACCAAAAATACCAACTTCTGGTATCAACATCCTCTCAATATACCAAAAATACCAACTTCTGGTATCAACATCCTCTCAATATACCAAAAATACCAACTTCTGGTATCAACATCCTCTCAATATACCAAAAATACCGACTTCTGGTATCAATATCCTCTCAATATACCAAAAATACCGACTTCTGGTATCAACATCCTCTCAATATACCAAAAATACCGACTTCTGGTATCAACATCCTCTCAATATACCAAAAATACCAACTTCTGGTATCAACATCCTCTCAATATACCAAAAATACCGACTTCTGGTATCAATATCCTCTCAATATACCAAAAATACCGACTTCTGGTATCGACATCCTCTCAATATACCAAAAATACCGACTTCTGGTATCGACACGCTCTCAATATACCAAAAATACCGACTTCTGGTATCGACATCCCCTCAATATACCAAAAATACCAACATTCTCTCAGTATACCAAAAATACCGACTTCTGGTATCGACACGCTCTCAATATACCAAAAATACCGACTTCTGGTATCGACATCCCCTCAATATACCAAAAATACCAACTTCTGGTATCAACATCCTCTCAATATACCAAAAATACCGACTTCTGGTATCAATATCCTCTCAATATACCAGGAATACCAACTTCTGGTATCAATATCCTCTCAATATACCAGGAATACCAACTTCTGGTATCAACATCCTCTCAATATACCAAAAATACCGACTTCTGGTATCAATATCCTCTCAATATACCAGGAATACCAACTTCTGGTATCAACATCCTCTCAATATACCAAAAATACCGACTTCTGGTATCAACATCCTCTCAATATACCAAAAATACCGACTTCTGGTATCAACATCCTCTCAATATACCAAAAATACCGACTTCTGGTATCAACATCCTCTCAATATACCAAAAATACCGACTTCTGGTATCAACATCCTCTCAATATACCAAAAATACCGACTTCTGGTATCAACATCCTCTCAATATACTAAAAATACCGACTTCTGGTATCGACATCCTCTCAATATACCAAAAATACCGACTTCTGGTATCGACATCCTCTCAATATACCAAAAATACCGACTTCTGGTATCGACATCCTCTCAATATACCAAAAATACCGACTTCTGGTATCGACATCCTCTCAATATACCAAAAATACCGACTTCTGGTATCAACATCCTCTCAATATACCAAAAATACCGACTTCTGGTATCAACATCCTCTCAATATACCAAAAATACCGACTTCTGGTATCAACATCCTCTCAATATACCAAAAATACCGACTTCTGGTATCAACATCCTCTCAATATACCAAAAATACCGACTTCTGGTATCGACATCCTCTCAATATACCAAAAATACCGACTTCTGGTATCGACATCCTCTCAATATACCAAAAATACCGACTTCTGGTATCAACATCCTCTCAATATACCAAAAATACCGACTTCTGGTATCAACATCCTCTCAATATACCAAAAATACCGACTTCTGGTATCGACATCCTCTCAATATACCAAAAATACCGACTTCTGGTATCAACATCCTCTCAATATACCAAAAATACCGACTTCTGGTATCAACATCCTCTCAATATACCAAAAATACCGACTTCTGGTATCAACATCCTCTCAATATACCAAAAATACCGACTTCTGGTATCGACATCCTCTCAATATACCAAAAATACCGACTTCTGGTATCAACATCCTCTCAATATACCAAAAATACCGACTTCTGGTATCAACATCCTCTCAATATACCAAAAATACCGACTTCTGGTATCAACATCCTCTCAATATACCAAAAATACCGACTTCTGGTATCAACATCCTCTCAATATACCAAAAATACCGACTTCTGGTATCAACATCCTCTCAATATACCAAAAATACCGACTTCTGGTATCGACATCCTCTCAATATACCAAAAATACCGACTTCTGGTATCGACATCCTCTCAATATACCAAAAATACCGACTTCTGGTATCGACATCCTCTCAATATACCAAAAATACCGACTTCTGGTATCGACATCCTCTCAATATACCAAAAATACCGACTTCTGGTATCGACATCCTCTCAATATACCAAAAATACCGACTTCTGGTATCGACATCCTCTCAATATACCAAAAATACCGACTTCTGGTATCAACATCCTCTCAATATACCAAAAATACCGACTTCTGGTATCGACACGCTCTCAGTATACCAAAAATACCGACTTCTGGTATCGACACGCTCTCAATATACCAAAAATACCGACTTCTGGTATCGACATCCCCTCAATATACCAAAAATACCGACTTCTGGTATCGACACGCTCTCAATATACCAAAAATACCGACTTCTGGTATCAATATCCTCTCAATATACCAAAAATACCGACTTCTGGTATCGACATCCTCTCAATATACCAAAAATACCGACTTCTGGTATCGACATCCTCTCAATATACCAAAAATACCGACTTCTGGTATCGACATCCTCTCAATATACCAAAAATACCGACTTCTGGTATCAATATCCTCTCAATATACCAAAAATACCGACTTCTGGTATCAACATCCTCTCAATATACCAAAAATACCGACTTCTGGTATCAACATCCTCTCAATATACCAAAAATACCGACTTCTGGTATCAACATCCTCTCAATATACCAAAAATACCGACTTCTGGTATCAACATCCTCTCAATATACCAAAAATACCGACTTCTGGTATCGACATCCTCTCAATATACCAAAAATACCGACTTCTGGTATCGACATCCTCTCAATATACCAAAAATACCGACTTCTGGTATCGACTTCCTCTCAATAAACCAAAAATACCGACTTCTGGTATCAACCTCTCAATATACCAGAAATACCAACATTCTCTCAGTATACCAGGAATACCGACATTCTCTCAGTATACCAGGAATACCGACATTCTCTCAGTATACCAAAAATACCGACTTCTGGTATCGACACGCTCTCGCCACACCAGGCATACCAGCGCCTCCACCGGGAATACCAGCTGTCACCCAATACATTAAAGCGACGCGGCAACATGGATGAATATTTACCATCACGACACGGGCGCTTAATCCTCCGACACGAGCCATTAATTCGGCGAAAGAGGTCGGGTGGGTTGGGTCGGGTTGGGTGGAGGGGTTGGAGGGAGTGGAGGGGTTGGGTTGGGATGGGTTGGGTGGGTTGGAGGGGTGGAGGGGTGGGTGGAGGGGTTGGAGGGATGGGTTGGGTGGGTGGGGTGGGTTGGAAGGGTGGGTTGGGTGGGTTGGTTGGGTTGGGTGGGTTGGTTGGGTTGGGTGGGTTGGGTTTGGGTGGGTTGGGTGGGTTGGAAGGGTGGATGGGTTGGGTTGGGTGGGTTGGAAGGGTGGAGGGGTTGGAGGGGTTGGGTTGGGTGGGTTGGGTTGGAGGGATGGGGTTTGGGTGGGTTGGAGGGAGGATGGGGTTGGGTTGGGTGGGTTGGAAGGGTGGAGGGATGGGTGGGTTGGAGGGAGGGGTGAGGGGGTGGAAGGATGGGTGGGTTGGAAGGGTGGAGGGGTGGAGGGGTGGAGGGAGGGGTTGGGTGGGTTGGGTTGGGTTGGGTGGGTTGGAGGGGTGCAGGGGTTGGAGGGGTTGGGTTGGGTGGGTTGGAGGGATGGGTTGGGTGGGTTGGAAGGGTGGAGGGGTTGGGTGGGTTGGAGGGGTGGAGGGAGTGGAGGGGTTGGAGGGATGGGTTGGGTGGGTTGGAGGGGTGGAGGGATGGGTTGGAAGGGTTGGAGGGAGGATGGGTTGGAGGGGTGGAGGGGTTGGGTCGGGTTGGGTGGGTGAGTTGGAGGGATTGGGTGGGTTGGGTGGGTGGAGGGAGTGGAGGGGTTGGAAGGGTGGAGGGGTTGGGTGGGTGGAGGGAGTGGAGGGGTTGGAAGGGTGGAGGGGTTGGGTGGGTTGGAGGGGTGGAAGGGTGGAGGGGTTGGGTCGGGTTGGAGGGGTGGAGGGGTTGGAAGGGTGGAGGGATGGGTTGGGTGGGTTGGAGGGATGGGTTGGGTTGCAGGGGTGGAGGGAGTGGAGGGGTTGGAAGGGTGGGTTGGGTGGGTTGGAAGGGTGGAGGGATGGGTTGGGTGGGTTGGAAGGGTGGAGGGATGGGTTGGGTTGGAGGGGTTGGCTCGGGTTGGTCGGGTGAGTTGGTCGGGTTGGAGGGATGGGTTGGAGGGGTTGGGTTTGGGTGGGTTGGGTGGGTTGGAAGGGTTGGAGGGGTTGGAGGGATGGGTTGGGTGGAGGGTGGGGTTGGGTGGGTTGGAGGGATGGGTTGGGTGGGTTGGAGGGATGGGTTGGGTGGGTTGGAGGGATGGGTTGGGTGGGTTGGGTGGGTTGGAAGGGTGAGTTGGAGGGATTGGGTGGGTTGGGTTGGAGGGTGGTTCAGTGGAGGGATTTGGTCGGGTGAGTCGGTCGGGTGAGTTGGTCGGGTTGGAGGGTTGGAGGGTGAGGTGGTCGGGTTGGGTGGGTTGGAGGGATGGGTTGGAAGGGTGAGTTGGTCGGGTTGGAAGGGTGGAGGGAGGATGGGTTGGGTGGGTTGGAAGGGTGGAGGGGTTGGGTGGGTTGGAGGGATGGGTTGGAAGGGTGGAGGGTGGGTTGGAAGGGTGGAGGGTGGGTTGGAAGGGTGGAGGGTGGGTTGGAAGGGTGGAGGGTGGGTTGGAAGGGTGGAGGGTGGGTTGGAAGGGTGGAGGGAGTGGAGGGGTTGGGTTGGAGGGAGTGGAGGGGTTGGGTGGGTTGGAGGGGTGGGTTGGAAGGGTGGGTTGGGTGGGTTGGAAGGGTGGAGGGATGGGTTGGGTGGGTTGGAAGGGTGGAGGGGTTGGGTGGGTTGGAGGGATGGGTTGGAAGGGTGGAGGGTGGGTGGAAGGGTGGAGGGTGGGTGGAAGGGTGGAGGGTGGAGGGTGGGTGGAAGGGTGGAGGGTGGGTGGAAGGGGAGAGGGTGGGTGGAAGGGTGGAGGGTGGGTGGAAGGGTGGAGGGAGTGGAGGGGTTGGGTTGGAGGGAGTGGAGGGGTTGGGTGGGTTGGAGGGATGGGTTGGAAGGGTGAGTTGGTCGGGTTGGAAGGGTGGAGGGAGGATGGGTTGGG
>NC_091556.1:45242730-45250230 GCF_042767895.1 Penaeus vannamei | reverse complement strand
TATTACTACTATTGCTACTAATACTACTGCAGCTATTACTACTACTGTTACTGCCACATGTAATGAATATTAAAGAAAATATATTCAACCCCCCCCCCCCGTTATAGCCATGCAATGAGAAAGGTAGCCTTTCCAGTGACTGATCTGTCGGGTTTCTCTACTACCATTCCTCTTTCTTCTGCTTATTCTATTATCCTCCTCCTCCTCATTCTCGTCTCTTGTTTATTATCTTTATTATTTTTGTAGTTTTTCCTTTTCTCTTTTTGTTTCTCTTCCTCCGTCACTCCGTCCTTCTTTAATTTCAATCTTCCATTCCTCGCCTTCCTCATCTTCCCCCTTACTTCTCTCTTTCCTCTTCCTCTCCTTTCCCCTTTCCCCACCTTCCTCCTTCGCTCTCCCTCCTCTTCTCCTCGCCTTCTTCCTCTTTCCCTCTCCTTCCTCTTTTCCTCTCCTACCTCCTTCCCTCTCCTTCCTCCATTCCACACTCCTCCTTTCCCCTCTTTCCTCATCTTCCTCCTTCCCTCTCCCTCCTCCTTTCCCTTCTTTCCTCATCTTCTCCTTTCTTTCCTCCCATCCTCCTTTCCCCTCTTTCCTCCTCTTCCTCCTTTCCTCTCCCTCCTCCTTTCCCCATCTTCTCCTCTCCTTCCTCCATTCCACACTCCTCCTTTCCCCATCTTCCTCCTTTCCTCTCCTTCCTCCATTCCCTCTCCCTCCACTTCTCTTCTCCGTCTTCCTTCCTTCCTCCTTCCCTCTCTTTCCTCTCCTTCCTCCATTCCCCTCCCTCCTCCCCCCTCTCCTTTCTTTCCTCCCTTCCTCACACCTCCTTTACCCTCTTTCCTCATCTTCCTCCTTTCCTCTCCCCTCCTTGGCCATCCAGACGCTATCACAGCCATCCCCAGAGAAGTATTGCATCGCCACCGGTTTCATTTGCAAACGTAGGGACCTTCCAGAACCCATTGCAATCGCTGGTAATTGCACACAGTAGCCGTTCCCAACGCGGCTGACACACGAGCTGACACTGCTCATGGAGAGGACCTCGTCAGCCGTTGCAGCGACGGCAATGATGCATATTTCCTTGCAAGGAACGGCGCCGGGAGAGGGGGCTTTCCGGCCGGGGTAGCCGTTCGCTCCGGGATTTATGAATGGCGGGAGGGGGTCTGGCCTTCGTTGGGGCGCTTGCTCTCTTGTGCTCTCTGGGTGTCTGTTTGTCTGTCTGTCTGTCTGTCTGTTTGTATGTTTGTCTCTCTGTCTGTCTGTTTGTCTGTCTGTCTGTCTGTTTCTCTCTCTCTCTCTCCTTCTCATCTCTCTTTGTCTCTCTCCTTCTCATCTCTCTCGGTTTCTCCTTCTCATCTTTCTCTCTCTCTCCTTCTCATCTCTCTCTGTCTCTCCTTCTCATCTCTCTCTCTCTAATTCTCATCTCTCTCTGTCTCTCCTTCTCATCTCTCTCTGTCTCTCCTTCTCAGCTCTCTGTCTCTCCTTCTCATCTCTCTCTCTATTTCTCCCTGCTCCTCCTTCTATTTCCAGTATCCTTCCTCTCCCTCTCTCTATTTCCCCCTCCTCTCTCTCTCTCTATTTCTCCCTGTTCCTCCTTTTTCCTCTTCCAGTACCCTTCCTCTCCCTCCTCTCCCTATCCATCTACCTTTATCTCTCTCTCTCTCGACCTACATGTATGTCTTCTCTCTTTCCTTTTACATTACTCCTTTTATCTTCCTCTTGCATCTCTTCATTTTCTGGTGGTTGAAGACTGAAGGCTGAATGCAATGAACCCAAATAACAAAGAAACATCAATAACAATAACTCAAAGAGCTGTCATCACCACTAAGTCCTTTGTGAAATGACTGTCATCTCCAAAGAGCTGTCATCACCAATCTGTCATCGTCAAAGAGCTGTCATTACCAACCCGTACATTATAATATGACTGTCATTACTCTGCCAATCTCTCGCCAGCCATGACCAACCTGTCAACCAGCTACCAGTCATAGTCACCCTGTCAATTACACGTTCGTCTCAAAAAAAAAAAAAAAAAAAAAAAAAAAACTCTTAAATTTAAATAAATCAATAAACAGGTAAATCCGTAAATACATCAAACATAGACATAAATAAATACATAAATTGCCAAAGTACATAAAATTGCATGCATAATAAAATCAAGAAATAAACAAATGAATGAATTGATAAACAACATCAAAAATAATAAACAAATGTAATGTATAACAAAAAAACAAACAAAGAGAGAGAACAAAAATAAAGCATTAACAAATAAATAAATATAATACATAACAAAAAATATATATTTATATATCTAATAAAATAATCGTACATACAATAAATAAAATAACGATAAATGAATAAATAAATGCTTATCCAGCCTACCAGAAGAGGAAGAGGAGAAGAAAAAGAAAAAGAGAAGAAGAAGAAGAAGCAAAAGACGACGAATACGAAGAAAAAAAAGAAGTAAAAGAAGAAGAAGAAGAAAAAAGAAACAAAGAAAAAAAAGTAAAAGAAAAAGAAGCAAAAAAAGACGAAGACGAAGAAGAAAAAAAGAAAAAGAAAAAGAAGAAGAAAAAAAGAAAAAAAGAAACAAAAATAAAAAAATAAGGAAAATAAAAATAAAAAGGATAAGAAGAAACATAAGAAACTGCTATAACGACCACCTCTCCCTGTATAAGACTCCGTATAACGACCTTCACGGAGAGCGGGAGAGCGTCAAGGAGAGAGGAAATGGAGGCGCCGTAAGGGTGATGTTCCCGTGGGAAGAATAGGGTGAAGTGGACCTTATGGACACTTGGGATTGACGGCCGTACTCTGCCAGATGCAGGAGAGCAGGGGGGTGGGGGGGGGGGGGTATATAGGGGAAGGGGTGGGAGGGCATGGAGGGGGGAGAGGGGTACTGGGGCATTGAGAGGGGTGGGGGGACTCAAAGCATGGAAGGGGAGGGGTATTGGGGCATGGAAAGGGAGGGGGGAGGTGGGAAATAGAGGGGGAGGGGGGGGATATTGGGGCATGGAAGGGGAGAGGTATTGGGGCATGGAAGGGAGAGGGGGGAAGTGGGACATGGAGGGGAGGGGCGTATTGACGCAAGGAGGGGAAGGGAGGGTGCATTGGGGCATGAAGGGGGAGGGGGAGTATTGGGGTATGGAGGGAGGGGGGGATATAGGTTATGCCTTAATTTAACGCCGCGTTGAGAAAGTGCGAGGAGAAGAGGGCATTTAAATGGGCCATAACTGAAGACGGTCATCATCTCTCTCTCTCTCTCTCTCTCTTTCTTTCTTTCTTTCTTTCTTTCTTTCTTTCTTTCTTTCTTTCTTTCTTTCTTTCTTTCTTTCTTTCTTTCTTTCTTTCTTTCTTTCTTTCTCTTTCTCTCTCTCTCTCTCTCTCTCTCTTTCTCTTTCTCTGTCTCTGTCTCTCTTTCTCTCTCTCTCTCTCTCTCTCTCTTTCTCTTTCTCTCTCTCTCTTTCTCTCTCCTCTCTCTCTCTCTCTCTCTCTCCCTTCTTTTTCTCTCTTTTTTTAGCGGCAGCATTTTCTTCTTTGTATGTTATTCTCTCTTCTTCCAATCCTTAAGACTGTCGTAGATATTAAGTGGAGAGTCGCCATCATCTTTGTTTGTTTGTTTGTTTGTCTCTTTCTCTCTCTATGTCTGTTTCTCTGCTTTCTGTTCTTTCGAATCTTAAGACATTTGTAGATGTAGGTCTCTCTCTCTCTTTCTCTCCCTTTCTCTTTCTCTCTCTCTGTCTTTGTCTCTTTCTCTGTCTCTTTCTTTCTGTCTGTCTTTGTCTCTTTTTCTTTCTCTTTCTCTCTGTCTCTTTCTCTCTCGGCCTCTCTCTCTCTCTCTCTCTCTGCCTCTTTCTCTCTTTGTCTCTGTCTCTCTCTCTCGTTCCTCCGTGACATTATCACTTCCTTCCCCTTTTATTATTTTCGCTTCTCTCGGATCGAGACCATCAAAGATACACTAAGACGCCATTGTGAACATGAAATTACGGGAAAGGGTAAACTGGCAACTCACTCCGGTTTCTGGAGAAGTCCGAATCGCAAAATTTCTTTTGATGATAAATAAATAGATAAAAAAGGGGTGTAAATCGCTATAAAAATGAATGAGTTTATCACAATACCAAGCATGTGTAAATACAAATACTGTCGGCAGATTAGAACAAAAGAAGAGAATAAAACAAAACGAAAAAAGGTGTGTGACAAATCGGAGTGTCCCAAAGCCTGGGTTGAGTTGCCAATTATCATTTTTTTCTCCGCACTATAAAAGCCGGGACACAAGAAAGGCTAAGCGAGAATCCTTCAGAGTGCGGCGTAGTTAAAAGTTAAGATAAGATATTAGAGAAGGCTAAACAACTGAACGAAAAAAGACACAACTGAACAAAATAAAAAAAAGCAGTGAACAGTGAACAGAAAGACAGGAGCTAAACAACTAAGACCAGAAAAACTAAATAGCATAAAAAACAATAAATGAATATAAAAAAAAATCTCAAAATAAATAACATAAAAAACAACAAAATACATAATAAAAATATCAAAATAAATATATAAAACATCAAAATGAATATCAAAAAGAGAAAATCTCAAAATTAAAAAAAACAACAAAATAAATAAAAAATATCAATATAGATAAAAAAACAGCAAAATAAATATAAAAAATCTCTAAATAAATAATATAAAACAAACAATCAAACAAACAAACAACATTTCAATCACCTAATCGGATTCCCACACGCCCGAGGACACAGAGAAAGGGAAAAAAATAACCTGCAAAGAAACCCAGTTGCAAGGCCCGTTCCATAAAGGACAGGAGACACTGTATGTTAAGTGTTTTGCGCCGAACTGAAGTATCATGTTTGTGGCCGCTGTAAACAAGGGGTCGCTGTAATGGCCACTTGGCGGCGCTGTCTGGTTTCGAATGACTAATTGCACGCACGAACACGCTCACGTACACATGCATGTACACGTAGATGAACATATACATACGTAAGGACATGTACATGCGCTGATATATAAACTTACAAATACACACATGAATGTACATGTACACACTCAAACGGACACGCACACACATGCAAACACCCAAACGCGCGCGCGCACACACACACACACACACACACACACACACACACACACACACACACACACACACACACACACACACACACACACACACACACACACACATACAAACACACACACACGTACATACCCCCCTCCCACACACACACATACACAAATAGCCAAAAAAATGATCTAATTTATTCAGAATGTTTCTTATCCTATTTACAAACTATCAATTTACAGTGTAGGTTTACTCTGCTTCTACTTGTAGTGCAAATTCTCCCCTTCCCAAGTAGGCCTATGCAATAACAATAAAGGGGAGAGAGAAAGAAAGAAAGAAAATACACGAAAAACAAAACCTCACTAAATTTGAAAACATCAAAAAAATATTTCAAAACAAAATACACAAAGCCAAAACAACCCCCCCACTCTCTCCACCCTTCAAAACAAACAAACAAACAGGAAAAATTCAAACACAACCACCCCATCCCTCCCTCCCCCCCTCAAAAGAAAAAAAATCGAAAATAAATGTCACGCAGTTCTTCTGTTATTTCTTTTTGTTCAGATATTTATTTCTATTTCTCTAATTGTTTACTACTTTTAGTTCAATCGTTCATTTTTTTCACTGTTCATTAATATTTTTTCAGATAATTTCTTTTCGTTGTTTTTCAGTTTTGTCTTTCTGTTCAGTTATTCAGTTCTCTCTTATTCATTTGCTACAGTTCTTTATGTATATATTCATCCTAAGTTCTTTAGCTCCTGTCTTTCTATTCACTTCTTTATTTATTCATTTACCAATAAATAAATAAATAAATAAATAAATAAAAAATAAAAGTCAGCCAGGAAATCCTCCCGTTTTCTTTGGTGTCTCCCAATTGGTGTTATGAAAGCACGGGATCTCCGGGCCGCCGCTCCTGTTTTCGAGCCACATGGAGGTTTAATCAAATTCCTGAAGTACGGCGGATCCTGCAAACGATGGGGAGGGAGGGAGAGGGAGGGAGAGGGAGGGAGAGGGAAGGAGGGAGGGGGGAAGGGGAGGGAGGGGAGGGAGGGAGGGAGGGGGGAGGGAGGAGGTGGGGAGGTAAATGGGAAAGGAGGGAAAGGGAGGGAGGGAGATGGGAAAAGAGTGAAAGGGAGGGAGGGCGAAGGAAGGAGGGAGGGAGGGAAGGAAGGAAGAGGGAAGGGGGGAAGGAGATGGTAGATGGGAAAGAGGAAGGAGGGGGAGGGAGGGAGGTAGATGGGAAAGGAGGGAAGGAGGGAGGGAGGGAGGGCGAAGGAAGGAGGGGGAGGGGGGAAGGGGGGAGAGTAGGGAGAGGGGAAGGGGAGGAAGAGGGAAGGGGGGAAGGAGATGGTACATGGGGAAGAGGAAGGAGGGGAGGGAGGGAGGGATGGAAGGAGGAAGAGTAGGGAGGGAAAGGGGGAAGGTAGGGAGAGAGGGGGGGAGGTAGGGAGGGAAGGCAAGGGAAGTGGGGAGGGAGATGGAAATGAGAGAGGGAGGGAGGGAGGGAGGAAGGAAGGAGGGGAGGAAAGGGAGATGGGCAAGGAAGAAGGAGAGGTGGGACGAAAGGAGGAGGGAGGGTGACAGAGATAGATAGATAGATAGACAGAGAGAGAAAGAGAAAAAGAGAAAAATCCAGAGAAAGAAAGAGAGGAGAAAAAGACAGAGAAAAACAGAAAGAAAGAGAGAAAGAGAAAAAGACAGAGAAAGACAGAGAGAGTGCAAAACATCCCAACCTACTCAGTATGTCGCCTCGCTGAATACACAAATCCCACGATGCAAATACGAGCGCGACACGAGGGAAACACGCTACTGCTGTCACAAGGTATGAAATTACATTAGTCTCCCATCGCAGGGTTCACAGAAAATGGGAAACTCACTCTTGTTGACATTTAATAAGCCGTTGGGAGTTTATTTTCAAATTCTTCTAACTAAGAGGAAGTAATTTGCCCCAGTTAATGTCCAGATTTCTTTCAGGCTATACAGATAGGCCAGGAATACTTTAAAAACCTTTTTCTTTATTACTTTTTTTAATGGAATAGATAGCAACTCACTCTTGTTATCTCTGCAAATGATAAGGAATAACCAAATATAAATCAATCAATTAAAAGAACTTGTATTGTCTTTCTGCTGTTTTATTTATAGATTCTGGAATGTGTAATAATAATTTCCCACAAGAGGACGAGTCTAATCATACTTTAGAAAATCTTCAGTATTTGTGAAATTCCGTGCAGGAAGAGTGGAAAATAACATCGGGTAATAATTCTAAAAGTAAAAAGCACGTGACCTTTCTCTTCCTGACACCGAACTGTCAACGTTCGAATGCGAGAATTTCTAGAATGTTCTGGGGAAATTAGTGCCATCTTTTCCGTCGCCATCTTTTCCTGTCACGTGATCGGAGGCGAGAGACGCCGCTAAGCTCCGCCCAATGTTGTGACGTAATGGGAATGGAC
>NC_091556.1:45220825-45225825 GCF_042767895.1 Penaeus vannamei | reverse complement strand
AGGAGGAGGAGATGAAAGAGGAAAAAAAGTTGCTATAGGGAGAAGTTAATTTAAGTAAAAGGACATAGGGAGCAAGAAAGAGAGAGAGAGAGAGAGAGAGAGAGAGAGAGAGAGAGAGAGAGAGAGAGAGAGAGAGAGAGAGAGAGAGAGAGAGAGAGAGAGAGAGACAGAGAGAGAAAAAAACAAATTCTACGGCACTTATGAAGGAGGGCGAAGGACCACAGACCGACCCCCCCCCCTTGGCGGTCGCTCAAGAGGAGTCGTCTCGCTCTAACACGACTCTGCGGACGCTCACGGACTCTCCCTGGTCCTAAAAGCTAATTCTTTTCTCTTGCATTCTGGCGTTTGTTGTTGTTGTTGTTGTTGTTGTTTTGTTTATTTGTTTATTTTTTGTTTCTTTATTTAATTTTTTTCTTTTATTGCTTTTTTTTGTTTTGTTACTTCTTTATTTTTTGTTTATTTATTTATTCATTTTATTCTTTTATTCCTCTTGTTGTTTTATCATTATTCTTATTCTTTTTTTCTTTTTCTCTTTTTCTTTCTTTCTTCGTAGGATTTTTTTTTCTGTCTTAGCGTTTTTCTTTTATTTTGGTGCAAAAAAGTTTTTTCTCTGTTTTTTTTTTTTTTTTTTTTTTTTTATGTGGTTGTAAAGTGCCTCGCTCCGTTTTCTGTCCGCGTTGGTCCTTTTTTCTGTTTGTAATTACGAGAAAAGAGAGAGAGAGAGAGAGTGAGAGATGGAGAGAGAGAGAGAGCGAGAGAGAGAGAGAGAGAGAGAGAGAGAGAGAGAGAGAGAGAGAGAGAGAGAGATGGAGAGAGAAGGAGGATGGGAGGAGGACGACGAGGAGGAGGAAGAGGAATAAGTGGAGGAGGAATAGGGAGGTGAGGAGGGAGGAGAGATGAAAAGGAGGAGAAGGCGGTGTGGGAGGAGGAGGTGTGGCGGTAGAGGAAGGAGGAGGGAGGACGAAGAAGAAGGGGAGGAAGAGAGAGAAAGAAAAAAAAAGCCTTAGGGACAAAAAAAATGATAAAAAAAATGGGAGTAAAAAAAAAAAAAAAAAAAAAAAAAAAAAAAAAAAAAAAAAAAGGAAAGAGAGAGACAGAGAGAGACATAAAAAATATATATTCTACGGCACTTATGAAGGAGGGCGAAGGACCACAGCCCGACCCCCTTTGGCGGTCGCTCAAGAGAGCCGTTCCGCCTAACAATGGCCTATGGACTTCTCGGACTCCTCCTGGTCCTAAAGCTAATTCTTTCTTTGCTTCAAGGTTGCTTCTGTTGTTGTTGTTGCTGTTTTTGTTTTTGTTTTGTTTATTTCCTTGCGTTTCTTTGTTGTTGTTGTTGCTGTTTTTGTTTTTGTTTTGTTTATTTCCTTGCGTTTCTTTGTTGTTGTTGTTGTTTTTGTTTCTTTATTTATTCATATTTTTTATTGCTGTTTTTGTTTATTTGTTTATTTTTTGTTTCTTCTTTATTCATTCATTTTCATTCATTCATTCTTTTATTCTTCTTGTTGTTTTATCATTATTTTTATTTTTTTTTTCTTTATCTCTTTCTCTTTTTCTTTCTTTCTTCGTAGGATTTTTTTTTTAGCTTAGCGTTTTTCTTTTATTTTGGTGCAGAAATGTTTTTTTTCTCTGTTTTTGTTTTATTTGTTTTATTTGTTTTTATGTGGTTGTAAAGTGCCTCGCTCCGTTGTCTGTTCGCGTTGGTCCTTCTTTCTGTTTACAGCAAGTAATTACGAGGAAGAGAGAGAGAGAGAGAGAGAGAAGAGAGGGAGAGAGGGAGGGGAGAGAGAGAGAGAGAGAGAGAGAGAGAGAGAGAGAGAGGAGAGAGGGAGGGAGAGAGAGAGAGAGAGAGAGAGAGAGAGAGAGAGAGAGAGAGAGAGAGAGAAGGAGGGTGGGAGGAGGGGGCGGAGGAGGAGAAGAAGAGAGGAGGAGGAGGATAAGGCTGGGAGGAGGAATAGGAGGTGGAGGTGGAGGGAGGAAGAGGAGAGAGAAGGAGGAGGAGGTGGTGTGAAAGGAGGATGAGAAGGTAGTGGAGGAGGGAGGAGGAGAAGGGTGGTGGAGGAGGAGGTGGTGGTGGTAGAGGAAGGAGAGTGAGGGAGGACGAAGAAGAAGGGAAGGAAGAGAAAAAGAGAAAAAAAGAAAGAAAAAAAGCCTTAGGGGTTAAAAAAATGATTTAAAAAATAGGAGGGAGTAATAAAAAGAAAGAAAAAAAAAAAAAAAAAAGGAAAGAGAGAGACAGAGAGAGACATAAAAAATATATATTCTACGGCACTTATGAAGGAGGGCGAAGGACCACAGCCCGACCCCCCCCCCCCCTTGGCGGTCGCTCAAGAGGAGTCGTCTCGCTCTAACACGGCTCTGCGGACTCTCTCGGACTCTCCCTGGTCCTAAAAGCTAATTCTTTTCTCTTGCTTCTGGCGTTTCTTTGCTGTTGTTGTTGCTGTTTTTGTTTTGTTTATTTCCTTGCGTTTCTTTGTTGTTGTTGTTGTTGTTGTTGTTGTTGCTGTTTTTGTTTTGTTTATTTCCTTATGTTTTCTTTGTTGTTGTTGTTGTTGTTGTTGTTGTTGTTATTGCTGTTTTTGTTTTGTTTATTTCCTTGCGTTTCTTTGTTGTTGTTGTTGTTGTTGTTGTTGTTGTTTTTGTTTCTTTATTTATTCATATTTTTCTTTTATTGCTGTTTTTTGTTTTGTTACTTCTTTATGTTTTTGTTTATTTATTTATTCATTTTATTCTTTTATTCCTCTTGTTGTTTTATCATTATTCTTATTTTTTTTCTTTATCTTTTTCTCTTTTTCTTTCTTTCTTCGGAGGATTTTTTTTTTTTTAGCTTAGCATTTTTCTTTTATTTTGGTGCAAAAATGTTTTTTTTCTCTGTTTTTTGTTTTATTTTGTTTTTTATGTGGTTGTAAAATGCCTCGCTCCGTTTTCTGTTCGCGTTGGTCCTTCTTTCTGTTTGTAATTACGAGAAAAGAGAGAGAGGGAGAGAGAGAGAGAGAGAGAGAGAGAGAGAGAGAGAGAGAGAGAGAGAGAGAGAGAGAGAGAGAGAGAGAGAGAGAGAGAGAAGGAGGAAGAGGAGGAGGAGGAAGAGGAGGAATAGTTGGAGGAGGAGGAGGTGGAGAAGGAGGAGGAGGAAGAAGGGGAAGTAGAGGAGGAGGAGGAAGAGGAAGAGGAGGAGGAGAGGAGGAGAAAGTGGTGGAGGAAAAGGTGGAGGAAGAGGAAGGGAAGGAGGTGGAGAAGGGGGAAGTAGAGGAGGAGGAGGAAGAGAAAGTGAAGGAGGTGGAGGAGGAGAAAAGATAAGAGAGCAAAAGAGAAGGCGAGACGAAAAAAAAGAGAGAGAATAGAGACACAAACAGACCAAAGAAAGAGACATAGAAACACTAACATACCAAATAAAGAAACATAATAGACGAAAAGTAAAGAGAACGAATAAGACAACAAAAAAAAAATCACTCCAATTCAAGAGAAAAAATAATAAAGGAGCAAAACAGTAAAAATCAAGAGAAAAAAAGAGAAATGAGAAAAAAGTAAAAATTAAAAAAAAAAAAGTAAAAAGTCAACAGAGATAAAAATGAAATAAGAAATTAAGAGAGAGAGAAAAAACCACGGAAAAATTAATACATATCATTAATTAATACATAGTATTCTTCTCCTGACAACCCCAACCTCCCCGTCGCTTATAACCTGGATTTCTCCCCTCTTCCTCATTTCTCTAAAATTCTCCCTTTTCCCCCTTCCTCTCCGTTAATGGGAATAATTGCAGCAAAACACACGCTGCTGAAGGTGCAAGGAGGGTCTTCTCTCGCTGTTTTTTTTTTCTTTTTTTTTGTCTCATGTCGTTCTCGTGTTTGTGTGTGTCTCTTTCCTTCTCTTTCTCTCTCTCTCTTTTTCTTTCCCTTTCTCTTTTGCTTTCGTATTCTGTCTCTCTGTGTTTCTATCTTTCTGTCTCTTTATCTTCTTATTGTATCTGTCTCTCTGTCTCTCTGTCTCTCTCTCTCTCTCTCTCTCTCTCTCGCTCTCCCTCCCTGCCTCCCTCCCTCCCATTCACTCTCCCTCCTCTCTCCCCCCTCTCTCTCTCTCTCTCTCTCTCTCTCTCTCTCTCTCTCTCTCTCTCTCTCTCTCTCTCTCTCTCTCTCTCTCTCTCTCTCTCTCTCTCTCTCTCTCTCTCTCTCTTCTACCTCTCTCTTTTTCTCTCTATCTATCTCTCTCTCTCTCTCTCTCTCTACCCCTCTCTCTCTCTCTCTCTCTCTCTCTCTCTCTCCTCCCTCTCTCTCCTCTCTCACCACCCCTCCCTCCCCTCCCTCACGCACTCACTCACTCTCTCCTTTCCCTCTCTCTCTCTCTCCTAAACGTCTCCATTTCTATTTCTCCTCTCCTCCTCCCTCCCTCCCACCCCCCTCTCTCTCTCCCTAAACACCTCCATCTGTATTTCCTCCTCTCCCCTTTCGCCCCTCCCTCCCCTCTCGTCCCCTCTCTTCCCTATCGCCCCTCCCTCCTCCCTCCCCTCTCGCCCTCTCGCCCTCCCTCCTCCCCTCTCGCCCCCTCTCCTCCCCTCTCGCTTTCCCCTCCCTCCCCTCTCGTCCCCTCCACTCCCCTATCGCTCCGTCCCTCCTCTCTCGCCCCCTCCCTCCCCTCTCGCCCCTCCCTCCCCTCTCACCCCCCCCTCCTCCTTTCCTCCCCCTCTCCCTCCCTCTCGCCCCCTCCCTCCCCTCTCACCCTTCTCCTCTCTCCCCCTCTCCCTCCCCTCTCGCCCCTCCCTCTCCCTATCGCTCCGTCCCTCCCCCTTCTCGCCTCCCTCCCTCCACTCTCGCCCCCTCCCTCCCCTCTCGCCCCCTCCCTCCCCCTCTCGCTGCCCCTCCCTCCCCTTCCGTCCCCTCCCCTCCCCCTATCCGTTCCGTCCCTCCCCTCTCGCCCCCTCCCTCCCCTCTCACCCCCTCCCCTCCCCCTTCCCTCCCTCTCCCTCCCCCTTCCTCGCCCCCTCCCTCCCCTCTCACCCCTTCCTG
>NC_091556.1:45208325-45215825 GCF_042767895.1 Penaeus vannamei | reverse complement strand
GTTCGAACACGCCTCCGACCCCCCGACCCCTCTCTCTTCCCCCATCCCTCCGCCCCCTCCCACACACCTGACATGGATACCCCCTAAATGCTCCCGAAGCTGCCTGCCGTGTTTACGTTTTTCTCCGTAAACAAACGGCGGCTTGGGACGAAGAGACGGGGGGAAGTTGGAGGGTAGAGGAGAGGATTGGGGGGGAAGGGAGGAGGGAGGAGATTGGGAGGTGGGAGGGGAGAGGAGGATGGGGGAGGTGGGGGAAGGAAGAGGGGGGTGGGGGGGAAGGGGAGGGTAGAGGGAAGGGATTGGGGGAGGATGGGAGAAGGAGGGGAGAGGAGGATTGGGGGAGAGGATGGAGGGAAGGAGGGGAGGAGGGAAGATTGGGGGCTGGGGTGGGGTGTGTGAAGGAGGATAGGGGGGATATAGGGGGTGGGGGGAAAGGAGGAGGAGGGAGAGGGTGGGGGGAAGAGGAGGGGAAGGAGGATGGGGGGGAAGGAGGAGGGGAGGGGGGAAGGAGGATGGGGGTTGGGGAAAGAGGAGGGAGGGTGGGGGAAGGAGGATTGGGGGAAGGAGGATGGGGGGGTGGGGGAAGGAGGATAGGGGGGAGGAGAGGAGGAGGAAGGAGGATAGGGGGAGGATGGGGGTGGGGGAGAGAGGAGGAGGGAAGGAGGATAGGGGGGTGGGGGAAGGAGGATGGGGGGGGTGGGGGAGAGAGGGGAGGAGAGGGAAGGAGGATAGGGAGGTGGGGGAAGGAGGATGGGGGGTGGAGGGAGAGGAGAGAGAGGTAGGGGTTGGGGAGGAGGAGGGGAAGGAGGAAGAGGAGGGAGAGAGAGAGGAGGAAGGGGGAGAGAAAGAGGGGGAGAGAGGAGGAGGGGAAGGAGGAAGAGGGGGAGGAGAGGAGGGGGAATGAGGTGGGGGAGAGAGGAAGGGTAGGGGTGGGTAGGAGGAGATGGTGAAGGTTGGGAAGGGGGGAAGAGGAGATAGGGATGGGTAAGAGAAGTGGGGAGGGTAGGAGGGAGGGAGGGGCGTAGGGGTGAGTTAATTGGAGCAGCGTGTGGGGAGGGGGTTGGGGGTATGGGTGTTGGGAGGGTGAGAAGAGGAGTGGATGGGGGATTGGGGAGTGGAGGTTGAGAGGGGTGGAGGTTGGAGAGGGGTGGAAGGGGAGGCAGAAAATGGGAGTTGGAGTTAGTAAGGAGGTTAGGGGAGTTGAAGAAAGGGGGTGGGGGGATAGATGAGGGTTGAGAAGAGGTTTTGAGTGGGTCAGAGAGGAAGAGAGGGATAGGAAAGAGAAAAGAAGGGAAAGAGGAAAAGAAGGGAAAAGGAGAGAAAGAGGGAGAAGGAGAGAGAGTGTGGGGAGAGGGAGAGGAAGAATAGCAAGAGAGAAAAAGAGAGAGAGAGAGAGGGAGAGGGGTATGGAAGAGAAAGAGATACGAAAGAGGAAAACGAGAATAAGAAGAGAGTGTGAAGGGAGAGGGAAAGAAGGAGGGAGAAAGAGAGAGAGGAAGAGTGTGGAGAGTGGCAGAGGCAGAAAAACAAAAGAGAGAGAGAGGAGAGAAAAGAAAGGAATAAAGAGATAATGACTAACAGAAGGTGAGAGCAAGAAAGAAGGAAGAGAGGGGAGAGGCAAAGGAGAAAGACGAAGGGGAAGCGCACGCGAGTAAGAAAGGGAAGTGGCAAAGGGGAAGAAAGAGGGAGAGAAATGAGAAAAGGGAAATGTGATATCTCTTCTTGTGCCTCTTCCCTTCTCCGTCATTTCTTCCTGTTTCTTCGCCTCCCGGTCTTTACTAAATCAATTTCTGTCTTTTCATCTATTTATCTATATGTATATCCATTTATGTCTAAATATTTATACGTATATTAACATATATACATATATATACGTAAATTGATTTATAGATGTATATATGTATATATGTATCTATGTATATATACATATATATGTGTGAATGCGTGTGTGTGTGTGTTTGTGTGTGTGTGTGTGTGTGTGTGTGTGTGTGTGTGTGTGTGTGTGTGTGTGTGTGTGTGTGTGTGTGTGTGTGTGTGTGTGTGTGTGTGTGTGTGTGCGTGCGTGTGTGTGTGTGTCTGTGTGTGTGGTGGTGGGCACATGAGCGCGTGTGCGGGTGTAAATATGAGTGCGTGTCAGTTTGTTTGTGCGTGTATGTCTTCCTGTCTCCCCTTCACCCGACGTGCCCTTACCCTACCTCCCCACCCCCCACCCCACCCCCTCTCACACCTCACCCCCTCTCACCCCCTCTCACCCCCGACCACGTCTCTTCATCACCCCCTCCCCCTCTCACCCTTCCCCCTCTCACCCCCGACCGCGTCTCTTTATCCCCCCTCCTCCTCTCAACTCACCCCCTCTCACCCCCTCCGACCGCGTCTCTTTATCACCCCCTCCTCCCCTCTCATCCCCTCTCACCCCCGACCGCGTCTCTTTATCACCCCCTCCCCCTCTCACCCTTCCCCCTCTCACCCCCCGACCGCGTCTCTTTATCACCCCTCCCTCCCCCTCTCACCCCTCCCACCCTCACTCTCCCTGTTTCTCCCTCTCTGCCAAACCAGGACACCCTTAACTCAAAACTTGTTGTGATGTTTAACGACTCACGCTGCAGGTCTGCGTGCGTCATGTGTGTCCTGTTTTGCACTCTCCCTTTCCCCTCTCACTTTCCCCTCTCTCTTTGCCCTTTGCTATTCCCTTCTCACTTTCCCTACTCGCTTTCCCTTCTCACTTTTCTCTCTATTCCTTTGCCCTCTCGCTTTCCCCACTCGCTTTCCCTACTCGCTTTCCACTCTCCTTCTTCCCACTCACTTTCCCTCTCTCTTCCCTCTCGCTTTCCCCACTCGCTTTCCTCTCTCTCTTTGCCCACTCGCTTTCCCCTCTCTCTTTGCCCTTTGCTATTCCCCTCTCGCTTTTCTCTCTATTCCTTTGCCCTCTCCCTTTCCCCTCTCACTTTCCTCTCTCTCTTTGCCCACTCGCTTTCCCCTCTCTCTTTGCCCTTTGCTATTCCCCTCTCGCTTTTCTCTATTCCTTTGCCCTCTCACTTTCCCCTCTCTCTTTGCCCTTTGCTATTCCCTCTCGCTTTTCTCTCTATTCCCTTTTCCCACTCGCTTTCCCTTCTCTCTTTGCCCTTTTCTTATTCCCCTCTCACCTTTTCTCTCTATTCCTTTGCTATTTTCCCTTTCCCCTCTCTCTCTGCCCTTTGCTATTTCCCACTCACTTTTCTCTCTATTCTTTTGCCCTTTCCCCTTTGCCCTCTCATTTTCCCCTCTCACTTTGCCCTTTCCCTTTGTCATTTCCCTTATCCCTCTCACTTTCCCCACTCCCTCTCTACCCCCTCCCTCCTCTCTCCCTTTCCCTTTTTCCTTCCAGTTCCCCATTTCTCTTCTCCTTTCCCAAGGCTTCCTTTCTCTCTCCTGTCGCTTTCCCCCTTCCTTTCATTTGTTTTTCTTATTCACTTTCCTCTTCCCTTTATCCTCTCTTTCCTCCTCTTTTCCCTTCCATTTCCCCCTATCTTTATCCCTCCTTCTCTTCCGTCCTTTTTCTCCTCCCTTCCCCCTTCCCTTATCTTCCTCTTTCCTTCTTCTTTCCCTCCTTTTCTCCTTTCCCTATTCCCTTTCCTTCCTCTCTCCCCCCCTCTCTTTCCATTCTTTCCCTCCTCTTCTTTCCTCATTCTATTCCTCTCTTTCTTCCCCTCCCTTTTCCCCCTATCCTCCCTCTCTCTCCCCTGCCTTTCCCCTTTCATCACTCCCTTTCCTCCTTTCCTCCCTCCCACTCCTCCCTTTCCTCCCTCCCTCTCCCTCCTCCCCCTTTCCCTTTCTTATATACGTTGCTTTAATGTCCCTTTTTTAGATATCATTTTTCTTTTTCTTTTATTCTGCTTACATTCCTTATTAACTCTAATTTTCACTTTATATCTGAAGCCGAATGTAAACCTTTTAGCTTCGGAAACAGCTGTTGCAACGACCTGTGAAGGATGGGTCGTCATGGTCGTCAAATGGTCGTTTTAATTTGAGATTTTTCTTAATTTACTCATTTTTATTTTGTATATATCCATCTTTCTTTTTTGGGGGGTGGGGGGAGGGGGTCGTCTCGGGGGGGAGGGGGGTCGTTTGGTTTGGAGTTTTAGTCGTCTTGGCTGGGAATGCGAGTCGTCTGTGGGTGGCAGTGGGTCGTGGGTGGAGTCGTGTTATGTGGAGGGTGGTCGTCTTAGAGTGGAATGTCGTTGTGTTATGTGGAGTGTGGTCGAAATGACTGAAACGGTTGAATGTGGTCGTAGTATGTGGTCTGAACGGTCTTTGGGTGGAATTAGGTCATCATGGGCGGAGTGTGGTCGTGTTAAGTGGTCTGAGTGGTCGTCTCCGGTCGTCTTTGGATGGATTTGGGCTTGTCTTGGGTTGCGTCTGGTCGTGTTAAGTGGTAGTCTGGATGTGGAGTGGAGTGCTGGCATATCAAGTGGATTGCAGTCGTGTGAAGTGGAGTATGAAAGGTTTGGGTGGGGGATGGGGGGGTGGGGAGGGAGAAGGATAAGAATCAGGAAGAAATAGGAATAACGAAAGGAGGATAGGGGGAGGAGGATAAAATACCCTCCCCCTCCTCCCTCTAACATCCCTATCCCCCCCAACCCATCCCCATTCCCTCTTATCCCCCTCTCACCTCTCTTTCTCTCTCTCTCTCTCTCTCTCTCTCTCTCTCTCTCTCTCTCTCTCTCTCTCTCTCTCTCTTTCTCTCATTCACTCACCACTATATCTTTCTCTCTCTCTCTCTCTTATATATATATATATATATATATATATATATATATATATATATATATATATATATATATATATATATATATATACATATATACATGTATCTTTCTCTCTCTCTTTCTCTCCTTCCCTCCCACCTCCCACCACCCCCTACCCCCTACCCCCTCTCTCTTCTCTCCCTTCACTCTCTCTCTCTTCCTCCCACCCCACCCTCACCCCAACCCCCAACCCCCACGCCCACCCCCACCCCCACCCACCCACCACCACTCTCTAATGGTTGTTTACCTCCCTAATTAAAAGGAAGGCAGAGAGAAGCACGGAGAGAAAAAAAACAGAGCAGAGAAACATAGATACACCTGCTTGGGAAAACACCTTGGTAGTGACGTCAGCAATCGGATTTGAACGTTTAATGAGGTAATCTGAAGATGTGGTTTTGTTTTATCATCATCTTTGTTATGTTTCTTTAATTATTTTATTTTATTTATTTATTTATTTATTTTATTTATTTATTTATTTATTTATTTATTTTATTTATTTGTTTTATCATCATCTTTGTTATGTTTCTTTAATTCTTTTCTTTTGTTTTGAGTTTTTAAGAATTATTGGTTTGTTGTTTTAGTTGGTAACGATGCTTATAATAATAACAGTAGTAATAGAATCATGATGTCAGTAATAATGATAACTAAAGCATTTTTTCATCATTTTCATTATTATCATTATCATTATTATCTATAGTATCATCATTATTATCATCATTATTATCATAACTATCAATAGTATCATCATTATCATCATTACTATTATCATTATTATTAATATTATCATCATTATTATCATTACTATCAACCTTATCACTACAATCATCATTATCAATATCATCACTTTATCATAATCATTACCATCATCAATGCTATAACCACCATAATCATCATCATCTTCCTCATATTTATCGCTATTTCATACTTCATATATTCCTTTTTTTTACATAGAATCAGAATGAGAAAAAGTGCCTTGCTATCACAGAAAATTTCTGAATAACAGATAAGCTATCAGAACCGACAAGGAAAAGAGAGAATATTCAGATCACTCTGAAGGTGTTTATGGATATTATATTCATATTTCTGCTTTATCTATTAATCTTTCCTTCAGTATCTATCTATCACTATATAGATTTGCTGATAAGAAGGTAATTTTAGTAATCATCATAATGATGATAATGATAACAATAGTATTGATAAAATGATAATGATGATAATGATTATAAAAGTATTGATAATAATGACAATAGTAGTAATAGCAATAATGAAAGTAGTGATAATAATGATAATATCAATAACAATAATGATAATGATAATGATAATAAAAATAATGATAATAATAATAATAATAATAATAATAATAATAATAATAATAATAATAATAATAATAATAATAATAATAATAATAATAATAATAATAATAATAATAATGATAATAATAATAATAATAATAATAACAATAATGATAATGTTAATAATAATAACAATGATGATAATAACAATAATGATAATAACAACAATAATAACAATGATAATAATAATATTAATAATAATAATAATAACAATAATAATAACAATAATAACAATAATAATAATGATAATAATAATAATAATAATAATAATAATAATAATAATAATAATAATAATAATAATAACAATAATAATAACAATAATAACAATAATAATTGTGATAATAATAATAATAATAATAATAATAATAATAATAATAATAATAATAATAATAATAATAATAATAATAATAATAATAATAATAATAAAAGACGAAATAATGAGATAAATAAAATCTATAACTCCCAAAACATCCCATCTTCCTTTTCATCCTAAAACATATATATTTACGTAATTAAATAGTTAGATAGATAGATATATAGATAGACAAACAGATAGATTTAGTCCCCCAGTTCAACCCCCCCCCAAAAAAAAGGATAATAATAAATAAATAGATAAATAAGTAATGATAATAATGATAATATTAATTCCCAAAGCACAGCGTATGTACTTATACAGACAAATAGATAGATGGATAGACAGATAGATAGATAGATAGACAGGTAGGTAGGTAGGATGGTATATATAGTTATATAAGAGAGACAAATAAGATAGATGAATGGGTAGATAAGATATATATATATATATATATATATATATATATATATATATATATATATATATATATATATATATATATATATATATATATATATATATATATATATACATATATATATATATATATATATATATATATATATAAATATATATATATATATATATATATATATATATATATATATATATATATATATATATATAACCCCGCACCCGATAGACAGAGAGACAGACAGATCGAAATAACCCCCTGCCTACACCCTACCTACACGCCCCCTCCCTCCTCCCCCAAAAAACGAAAAAACTAGGAAAAAAAGTAAAACTAAAAATCAAATTTAACCCCGCACCCAAAAGAGAGATAGACAAATAGACAGACAGACCAAAATAACCCCCACCTACACCCTACCTACACCCCCTCAAAGAGAAAAAGAAGAAGAAGAAAAAACAACAATAAAAACTAGGACATAGAAAAAAAGAAAAAAAGGTAAAACTAAAAATTAGATTTAACCCCGCACCCAAAAGAGAGATAGACAGACAAATAGACAGAAAGATCGAAATAACACCCTACCTACACGCCCCCTCCCCC
>NC_091556.1:45193325-45195825 GCF_042767895.1 Penaeus vannamei | reverse complement strand
TCTTTCGTTTTCCCTCTCCCTTTTCCTCTTTTCTTTCGTTTTTCCCTCTCTCCTTTTCTCCTTTTTTATTTTTCCCTCTCCCCTTTCCTCTTTCCTTCCCTTCCTTTTTTGTTTTTTCTCTCTGTGTCCTTTGCTCATTCCTTTATTAGATCTGTAGTTGCTGTCTTTCTCTTTTTTAAATTCCTTTTTCTTCCTTATCTCTCCGTGCCTCTCTCTCTCTCTCTCTCCGTTGACCCTGTTCCTTCCTCTTCAATTTCTCTCCTCCTTTTCCTCCCTGTCGCTCCTTCATTACCTCCCCTTCTTTCTCCGCCTCCTTTCCCTCCTATTCGTCTCGTCTCCTTCTTCTCCTCCTCCCATCCTCCTCTCCTCTCCCCTCCCCACCTCATGCTATCCTTCCTCAACCCCTGCTCCTTCCTCCTCCTCCTCTTCTCCTTCCCCTCACCCTCTTCCTATCCCTCTACTTACCCCCTCCTCCTTCCTCCTCCTACCCCTCCACCTCCTTCTTTTCCTTCCTCCTCCTCCTACCCCTTCCTCCTACCCCCTCCTCTTTTCTCCTCTTCTTCTCTTCCTACTCTCTCCTCTCCCTTTTCCCTTTCTTCTCCTTCTCCTCCTCCTACCCACCCCTCCTCTTACCCCCTCCACTTCCTACCTATCCTTCTTCCTTCTACCGCTCTCTTCCTCCTCCCTCCCCCTCCTCCCCTCCTACCCCTCTCCTCCTCCAACCCCTTCTCCCTTCCTTCTCCTCCTCCTCCTCCACCCCCTTTCCTTCCTTCCTCCTCCTCCTTCTCCTACCCCCTCCTTTTTTCTTCCTACCCCTTCTCCTCCTTCCTCTCCTCTTCCTTCTCCTTCCCCTTCCATCCCCTCCTCCTCCTTCCCCAACCCTCCTACCCCCTACCCCACCTCTCCCCAACCCCCCCTCCTACCCCCCCCCTCCCCCCCTTCCCTCCATAATGGCTCTTCTATCTCCTTTTTTTCGGCATCACCTGCTCAAAGTAAGAAAAAAAGCCTTGGCCTTTTATTCATCCATTAAATGAGCCGCTAAACAGGAAGAGAGAGAGAGAAGAAGAAGAGAGAGAGAGGGAGGGGAAGGAGAGAGAGAGGGGGAGAAGGAGAGAGAAGGAGAAGAAGAGAGAGAGAAGGAGAGAGAGGGGGGGGAGGGAGAGGGAGAGAGGAAGAGAAGGAGGGAGGGAGGGAGGAGGAGGGAGGAGGGAGAGAGGAGGGAGAGAGAGAGGGAGGAGGGAGAGAGGGAGAGAGGGAGAGAGGGAGAGAGAAGAGAGAGAGAGAGAGAGAGAGAGAGAGAGAGAGAGAGAGAGAGAGAGAGAGAGAGAGAGAGAGAGAGAGAGAAATGCGGGAAGGAGGGAGGGGAAAAAAAGAGAGCAAGAAAGAGAGAAACAGAGACAAAGAGATACCACAAACGTAAAAGAAAGAGTTAGACAAGAAAGCAGAAAGAATCGAAAATAAAAACCTTCACAAAAATAAAACACATACAACAAGAACAGAAAGAAAATAGAAAAATATAAACAATACCCCCTCCCCCTTGCCCTCCCCCTCCCACCTTCCTCCAAACAGATTTACGAGCCACTCCGCCTCGTGCCCCCCTCCCCCTCCCCCCTCCTCCTCCCCTCCCCTTCCCCTCCTCCTCCCCCTTCCCCTCTACTCCCACTCCCCTTCCCTCCTCCTCCTCCTCCTCCCACCTCCTCCCCCTTCCCCTCCTCCTCCTCCTTCCTTCTACCCCTCCCCCTCCCCTCCTCCCTCCCCCTTTCCCTCTACTCCCTCCCCTTCCCCTCCCTTCCCCTCCTCCCTCCCCCTTCCCTCTACCCCCCCTCCCCCCCTCCACTCGAAAGGAAACCGAGTTCAGCGTCTTGGAGTTCCGGTCGAGAGGCGACGAGACTTAAACTCTGGGCGGCGCTGCGTCTGGTTCTCGACATGTCTCAAACACGTTTTCCGAAAGGTGTTTGGGTATGGTTTGGTGTTTACAAGGAGGGAGGGGGGGAGGGTTTAGTGGGTGTGATATATTTATATGTCTGTTTCTGTTTGTTTATTGTTGTTTTGTTGTTGTTGTTGTTGTTTTCTTCTTCTTCTTTCATTTATGTGTCTGTTTATTTTTTCTTTTTCTTTCTTTCTTTTTTTTTTCTATTGTTTCTTTCATTTATATGTCTGTTTATTTTCCTTCTTTTTTTCTTTCTTTCTTTCTTTCTTCTTTTGTTTCTTTCATTTGTATGTGTTTATTTTCTTCTTCTTCTTCTTCTTCTTTCTTTTCTTTTCTTTCCTTTTTGTTCGAGTAATTTTGTGATTTTCGTGTCATGTATCTATCTGTTAATTTTTGGCTTTTTTCTCTTATTTTTCTTTTTCTCTTTCTTTCTTTCTTTCTTTGTAATTTTCTGATGTTCGTGTGATGTATATATCTTTTTGTAATTCCGTCATTGCTATTTCTCTCATAAATTATTTTGTGTTGATTATGTCTCTATTTATATGGTTGGAATTTTGTCATCTTTATTGG
>NC_091556.1:45158325-45163325 GCF_042767895.1 Penaeus vannamei | reverse complement strand
AGGGGGGAATGGGTGAGTGGGTGTTTGTTTGTTTGTTTGTGTGTTTGTGGGGGGGGTGTTTGTTTGTGTGTTTGTGTGTGTGTTTGTTTATTTGAATGTGCTTGTTTGTTTGTTTTATTTGTGTATGTTTGTTTGTCTGTTTGCTTGAGTTTGTGTGTGACCTCATTTTCTAATACATAAAGACTGATAACTATAAAGATTTTATTTTAATGAAAATAATTAAAAAATAACGCAATAATCTTTACTATAAACCTTGAATAAAAAAAATAGAATGAAGAGCAAATAAAACAAGTAAATGAGCTGATGAAGTATAGAGAAAGAGAGAGAGAGAGAGAAAGAGAAATAAAGAGAGAGAGATAGATAGATAGATAGATGGAGAGAGAGAGAGATAGAGAGAGAGAGAGAGACAAACAGACAGACAGACAGACAGACAGACAGACAGACAGACAGACAGAGACAGAGAGAGAGACAGTGACAGACAGACAGACAGAGAAAGAGAATGAGATAACGAGATAAAACGAGAACGAGAGAGAGAGAAAAAAAAACACACAATTAACACCAAAACACACACACAAAAACGACAAAAAAACGACAAAAAACGAAGTGGGATCTCCCCATAAGGCAGACGAAGTGGAACGAAGAGGGTTCTGGCGGCGAACCGGAGTAAACAAGAAGACGATTGTGCAAAACGAAGATGGAAGGAGTGCGGGAATCTCGATGATGCTCGCTTTGTCTCTATTCTTGTCTCTTTCCTTGTGCTTCCTCTTTCGTTGGTTAGTTGTGGTTGTTGCTGTTGTTCTGGAGGGATTGTTGCTTTCTTGTTTGTTTGTTTTTTGTTTATCATTTTGATTGAGTTATATGTGTGTGTGTTTGTGTGTGTGTAAAGAGAGAGAGAGAGAGAGAGAGAGAGAGAGAGAGAGAGAGAGAGAGAGAGAGAGAGAGAGAGAGAGAGAGAGAGAGAGAAAGAGAAAGAGCGAGAGCGAAAGAGAAAGAGTGAGAGAGAGAAGAAGAAGAAGAAGAAGAAGAAGAAGAAATAGAAGAAGAAGAAAAAGAAAAAGAAGGAGAAGGAGAAGAAAGACGAACAAGGTGGGCGCTACGAAGTGTGAGTTTGAAATTAATCTGTCTCATTTATCTTATTAAAAGGAAAGAAAAAATACAAAGAAAACCGGACAGAAAATTACGCGTGTTAGCGAAGGAAAATGTAGGGATCGTGTTTTGTGATGTTTTCGTATTTATATTTACACGAGAGAGAGAGAGAGAGAGAGAGAGAGAGAGAGAGATGGAGAGAGATGGAGAGAGAGAGACAAAGAGAGAGAGAGAGAGAGAGAGAGAGAGAGAGGAAGAGAGAGAGGGAGGGAGGGAGGGAGAGAGAGAGAGAGAGAGAGAGAGAGAGAGAGAGAGAGAGAGAGAGAGAGAGAGAGAGAGAGAGAGAGAGAGAGAGAGAGAGAGAGAGAGAGAGAGAGAGAGAGAGAGAGAGAGAGAGAGAGAGAGAGAGAGATGGAGAGAGAGAGAGAGAGAGAGAGAGGAAGAGAGAGAGGGAGGGAGGGAGGGAGAGAGAGAGAGAGAGAGAGAGAGGAAGAGAGAGAGGGAGGGAGGGAGGGAGAGAGAGAGAGAGAGAGAGAGAGAGAGAGAGAGAGAGAGAGAGAGAGAGAGAGAGAGAGAGAGAGAGAGAGAGAGAGATAGAGAGAGCGAGAGCGAGAGAAAGAAAGAGAGAGAGAGAGAGAGAGAGAAATGAAGAAAGAAAGAGAGAGAGAGAGAGAAAGAGATGAGAAAGAGAGAGAGACACAGACAGACAAACAGACAGAGACAGAGACAGAGTAAGAGAGAAAGAAAGAGGAAGAGAGAGCGGAAGAGAAATAAAAAAGAGAAAAAAATAGAAAGAAGAAGAAAGAAAAAAAGAGGAAAAAAAGAAAGCCGAAGAGAATAGAAAGAAAGGAAGAGAGAGGAAGAGAGAGGAGAGTGATGGTTGCAGTTGCTCACTCCACTAAACTCTATACCTTTGTTTGAGGGACTTCAAACCCGACTATTAAACTTTTTTGGGAAGGGAGTCAGTGCAAGGGAAGGAGGGGAGAGGGAGGGAGGGAGGGGGTGAAAGAGGAGGGGAGAGGGAGGGAGGGTGGGGTGAAAGAGGAGGGGAGAGGGAGGGAGGGGGTGAGAGAGGAGGAAGGAGGGGGAGGGAGGAGTGAGAGAGGAGGGAAGAGGGAGGAAGGGAGGGGTGAGAGAGGAGGGAAGGAGGGGGAGGGAGGGGTGAAAGAGGAGGGAAGAGGGAGGAAGGGATGGGTGAGAGAGGAGAGAAGAGGGAGGGAGGGAGGAGGAGAGAGGAGGGAAGAGGGAGGGAGGGGGTGAAAGAGGAGGGAAGAGGGAGGGAAGGAGGGGTGAGAGAGGAGGGAAGAGGAAGGGAGGGAGGGGTGAGAGAGGAGGGAAGAGGGAGGGAGGGAGGGGTGAGAGAGGAGGGAAGAGGGAGGGAGGGAGGTGTGAGAGAGGAGGGAAGAGGGAGGGAGGGGTGAGAGAGGAGGGAAGAGGGAGGAAGGGGGTGACAGAGGAGGGGAGAGGGAAGGGGAGAAGAAGACGAAAGAGGAAGGGGAGAAGAAGAAAATAGCGAAGAAAAAAGGAGGGAGGGAGGGGGTGAAAGGGGAGGAAAGAGGGAGGGAAGGGGGGGTGAAAGAGGAGGAGAGAGGAAAGAGGAGAAGAAGAAAGAGCGAAGGAGAGAGGAGGAATCAGGGGAAGAGAGAAAGAGCGAAGGGGTGAAGATGAATAAAGAGAGGAAAGGGGAGAGGAATAACCAGGGAAGCAGAAATAAAGAGAGGAGAAAGGAGAGACAAGTGAATGAAAAGAGGAGTATCACAGAAGGGAACAGCTAGAGGAATGAATGAATAAGAGAGGGGAGAAAGAGGGCGATAAAAGAGGGAGAAAGGGTAGAGGAAATATTTACCCCTCGCGCCCTTTGAAACACTAAAGAAAACAGAGCATCCGTTCCATTAATTATCATTTTTCTTTTTTTCTCTTTCTGCTTAAAAGAAAACTGTCCATCGCATACAATATTTTTAGTTCCCCCCCCCACCCCCCCAAAGGCAGGAGTGTCCGTTAAAGGGCATTTTCATCATAATGTTAATTCACGAGTTTTAAATTTCTATGCGTGATTTTTTTCTTTTTTTCTTTCTCTCTTTTTCTCTCTCTCCCTGTTTTTCTTTATTTTTTAGATATTTTATCCTAATTTTCTTTTCTTTTTCTGTATCTCCCTGTTTTTTTCTTTTTTTCATTTCTTTTTTCTTTCTCCCTTTTTCTCTCTCTCCCTTTTTCTCTTTATCTTCTTCATCTCTCCTCCCTTTTTCCTTTCTCTCTTATTCTCCCTCTCCGCTTGAATATAACAAAAAAAGTCCCCTTCATTATTTTAATCATTCTTTTTTCTTCCATTTCTCCTCTCCTCTCTCTCCGCTTGAACACACGAAGAAAGTGCTCATGTATCTGACAAAAGCTTAATGGATATGCTAATGAGGTGGCAGGCTTGTCGAGGAACTGCTGTATTACACTCGTCAACTCCAACTGATGGGAGATGACAGCTGCAATGACGCTGCAATTGCTGCTGAGACCTGTTGTCTCCCACAGCTGTGATATTTCTTCCTGTGAGGGACTCTGTTCAACGCGACTTTGATAACGGGTTAGACCTGTGTCTCCTGACTTTGTCTCTCTTTCCAATTTTCGTTTTATTTTTATTATTGTATCTCTCTCTCTGCCTGTTATCTCTCTTTGTGTCTGTCTCCCTGTCTCTCTGTCTCTGTTTCTGCCTGTCTATTTCTCTTTGTATCTGTCTGTCTGTCTGTCTCTCTGTATATGTCTGTTTTTTTTTTCTCTCTCTCTCTCTCTCTCTCTCTCTCTCTCTCTCTCTCTCTCTCTCTCTCTCTCTCTCTCTCTCTCTCTCTCTCTCTCTCTCTCTCTCTCTTTCTTTCTCTCTCTCTCTCTCCATCTCTCCCTCCCTTCCTCTCTCTCTCTCTCTCTCCCTCTCTCTCTCTCTCTCTCTCTCTCTCTCTCTCTCTCTCTCTCTCTCTCTCTCTCTCTCTCTCTCTCTCTCTCTCTCTAAGCCTAACGTGTCCCTGTTGAAATTGTCTTGTAGCTGAACTGTTGGCATTTTTAATCATCCTAAAGTTGGTATCAGCTGGGATTTGGTAGGGGGTGGGGGTAGGAGGGTGTAGGGGAAGGTGCAGGAGGAAGAGGGGTAGGAGAAGGAGGAGGAGGAAGAGGAGAGGAGGAGGAGGAAAGGGTGTAGGAGGAGGTGGTGGAGGAGGAGGAGGGAGAGGAGGAGGAATGGGTGTAAGAGGAAGAGGAGAGGAGGGAGGAGAAGGAGGAGGAGGAGGAGAAGGGAGGAGGGAGGAAGAGGTGTAGGAGGAGGAGGAGGAAGGGGTGTAGGAGGAAGAGGAAAAGGATTAGGAGGGAGGAGAGAAGGAGGAGGGGAGGGAGGAGGAGGGGAGGAGGAGGGAAGGGGTGTAGGAGGAGGAGGAAGGGGGTGTAAGAGGAAAAGGATTAGGAGGAGGTGGAGGAGGAGGAGGAGGAGGAAGGGGTGTAAGAGGAGGAGGAGTAAGGAGGAGGGATGATGTGGAGGTATAGGAGAAGGAGGAAGGAAGGTGTAGGAGGAAGAGGAGTAGGTGTGTGAGTAGGAAGAGGAGGCGAAGGAAAATGGATAACAGGAGGAGTAGGAGGATGAAAGAAGGTGTGTCGGAGTAGGAGTAGGAGGATATAAGGAGAGGAGGAGGGTTGTAGAAGGAGAGGGATGTACAAGGAGTGGGGAGAACAGGGATAAGGAAGACCAGATAAGAAAGACCAAGATAAGGAAGGCCAAGATAAGGAAGACCAAGATAAGGAAGACCAAGATAAGGGAGTCCAAGAATAAGGGAAAGGGAAAGGGGTGTGGTGGAGGGTGGATAGAGGGAGGGAAAGAGAAGATTCTTTAAAGGGTTAAAGGGGAAAGGAGGAAAGTATCCGAGTAAGAGGAAAAGAATAAAGAC
>NC_091556.1:45150825-45153325 GCF_042767895.1 Penaeus vannamei | reverse complement strand
TTGGTGTGAATCTAATATTGCTGATTCCTATGGGTATTTTCTCTATAAGATAATTATTTTGATTGGAATGAATTCTTAATGAGGGAACACGGATTGGCAGCATGGCCTATAGAGATGCCAACAGTTGCGAGATTATTTATTTCTATATTTTAAAAAAGTAAATAAAAAAAATGGCCGTTAAGAAAAATTAAACTGAAATATGAAACAAGGAATAAAAATACAAATTCATAATCACTCATCAGTTTGTCTTTTTATTTCTTATAGATAGAAAAATATTATTAATAAAAAATTAAATTTCTCAATGATTGCAGAGACGAATAAGAAATACGTTAATAAATTTACAGATAAACTAAGAGATGAACAGATAAAAAAATATGCGTATTTATCAGTAGTGAAAGGGTTATGGGGGATATTATAGCATATTAACTTATAATGGTGATGATGATGATGATGAGGAGGAGGAGGAGGAGGAGAATGATGAAGATGATGATGATTAGGAGGAGGAGGATAGTGATGATGATGATGGTGATGATGATAATGATATTTATATGGATAAGGATAAAGATGATGATGATGAGAATAACGGTAACCAAAATTAAATTGATTATTATTAATTACTGTGAATACGAAGATGGAAATAGTTATGGTATAGAGAGCAATCAAGATAATAGCGATGATAATGATGATAAAAGTCATAATAGTAATACCGCTACCAATAACAATATTGGCAATAAGAACAATTATATCTATCATGATTATCATCATCACCATCATCATTATTATTGTTATTATTATTACTATCATCATTACTTTGATTATCATCATCACCATCATCATTATTATTGTTATTATCATTACTATCATCATTACTTTGATTAACGATAATGTTGTCAATAATAAAGAATAACAATGGTAATAAATGAAATATGATTGATAGTACTACTGTAACATATAACAAAATATATATGATAATAGTCATACTGGTAGCAGTAAGAGTAACACGTAAGTCATAAAACACAAATAACAATAAACAGTTTTAATTATAAACTGTTTTCACTAAACTATAAAAAAATCACCATAACTTGCATAACAATACTGCACACAATACACAGAAATTTCCTTTGGTCACTATGGTACATAAAGATATTTCTCTCTCTCTCTCTCTCTCATTCTCTCTCTCTCTCTCTCTCTCTCTCTCTCTCTCTCTCTCTCTCTCTCTCTCTCTCTCTCTCTCTCTCTCTCTCTCTCTCTCTCTCTCTCTCTCTCTCTCTCTCTCTCTCCCTCCATCTCTCCCTCCCTTCCTCTCTCTCTCTCTCTCTCTCTCTCTCTCTCTTTTTCTCTCTCTCCTTCTCTATCTCTCTCTCTCTCTCTCTCTCTCTCTCTCTCTCTCTCTCTCTCTCTCTCTCTATCTATCTATCTTTCTCTCTCTCTCTCTCTCTCTCTCTCTCTCTCTCTCTCTCTCTCTCTCTCTCTCTCTCTCTCTCTCTCTCTCTCTCTCTCTCTCTCTCTCTCTCTCTCATTCTCTCTCTCTCTCTCTCTCTCTCTCTCTCTCTCTCTCTCTCTCTCTCTCTCTCTCTCTCTCCTCTCTCTCTCTCTCTCTCTCTCCTTCCCTCTCTCTCTCTCTCTCTCTCTCTCTCTCTCTCTCTCTCTCTCTCTCTCTCTCTCTCTCTCTCTCTCTCTCTCTCTCTCTCTCTCTCTCTCTCTCTCTCTCTCTCTCTCTCCCTCCCTCCTCCCTCCCTCCCTCCCTCCCTCCTCTCTCCCTCTCCCTTCCTTCCTCTCTCTCTCCCTCCCTCCCTCTCTCCCTCCCTCCCTCCCTCCCTCCCTCCCTTCCTCTCTCTCTCCCTAAAAAAAAAAAAAGAAAAACAAAAAAACACGAAAGCCATATGTTTTATAAATCCGCATAAAATGGGGCCATTGTACCATAATAGTTTCGTATGGTGAACCGAAGTAGAGGTTTGTGGCTCCTCTGGGTTGTATTAATGGACCGCTTTGGGGACGCCATGGATTTGTCTAAATGCTCATGGTCGGGATTAAACTGGATTTTTTTTCTTCTTTTTTATCTTTCTTTTTTTTTGGATTTTTCCTTTTTTTATATATATTTTTTAGATGTTTTTTTTTATTATTATAATTTTTTTTTTTTTTTTACTTTTTTAAAGATTTTTTCCTTTTTAAGATTTTTTTCTCTCTTTTTTTAAGATTTATTTCTTTTTAGATTTTTTTCTGTTTTTTTTTTTTTGAGGGGGAGGGTTAAAATGGTGGGGAGTGGGGGTCAGTAGGGAAGGTTTTGTAGTTTTAATGGAGGGGTACATATATATATGTTTTTTTTTTATCTATTTATCTATTTTCAGTTGCTTTCTCCTTGTTTCTTTATTATCTCTTCTTATATATGACTTCAACGTTTCTTTCACTTCCTATTTCTTTTTACTTTCATTTTCCCCCCACCCTCTGCTTCTCTCCATTTCCGTTTCTCTATCTCTCTTTCTCCCCATCCCCTGTTCTC
>NC_091556.1:45138325-45140825 GCF_042767895.1 Penaeus vannamei | reverse complement strand
AAAGGTAGAGGATGAGAGAGAGGAAGGTAAGGAGGAGGAATAGGGGAGAGAGGAGGAGGAAAGAGTGAAAGGAATGAGAGAGAGAGAGGAGGGGGAGAGGGAGAGAGAGAGAGTGAGAGGGCGAGGGAGAAAGGAAGAGAGAGAGAGAGAGAGAGAGAAAGGAGAGAGAAAGAGAGAGAGGGAGAGAGAGAGAGAGAAGGAGAGAGAAGAGAGAGAAAGAGAGAGAAAGAGAGAGAGAGAGAGAGAGAGAGAGAGCGAGAGAGAGAGAGAGAGAGAGAGAGAGAGAGAGAGAGAGAGAGAGAGAGAGAGAGAGAAAGAGAGAGGAGTAGAGAGAGAGGGTGAAGAAAGAGAGAGAGAGAGAGTATGGGATCGACAAATAGGTACATAGACTTACGGAGACATAGAGAAATAGAGAGAGAAGGAGAGGGAAATAGAGACACAGAGAGACAGATAAAAACAAAATCCAATTTTCCTCTCCTGCACAGCCGCCCCCCACCAATCCCTCACCCCCCCCCCCCTCCCCGCTCCCCGCAACAAAACCCAACTAAATGTCCCTTGGAGCGTACACACACACACACACACACACACACACACACACACACACATACACACACACACACATACACACACACACACACACACACACACACACACACACACACACACACACACACACACACACACACACACACACACACACACACACATATGCGTACATATCGTGTGCGTTTGAGTGACGTTGTGCACACGGTTCGTTGAAGTTCTTGAGATGGCGGAGAGCTTTGAGGGAGAAAGAGGAATGACAAATGAAGTTCTGTTGCCCCGCATGGAAAAGGAGGGGAGGGGGGGGGAGGGAGAGAGTTGGAATCGGGATAAAGAGGGGGAGAAGGAGAGTAGAGAGAGAGGTGGGGGAGGGAAGGAAGGAGGAAAGTGGTTGGGGAGGGAGGGAAGGAGTTGGAATCGGGATAAAGAGGGGGAGAAGGAGAGTAGAGAGAGAGGTGGGGAGGGGAAGGAAGGAGGAAAGAGATTGGGGGAGGGAGGGGAGGAAGAAGGAAAGGAGATTGGGGGGGAAAGGGAAGAGGAGGGAGGGAGAAAGGAGAGTAGGGAGGAGAGAGGGTGGGGAGGGAAGGGAAGGAGGAAAGGAGATTGGGGGGAGGGAGGGAAGGAAGGGAGGGAGATTAGAGAGGGAGGGGAAGGGAAGGAAGGAGGAAAGGAGATTGGAGGAAGGAGGAAGGAAGTGAGGAGGGGAAGAGGTAGAGAGAGGTGGAGGGAGGGAAGGAAGAGAGGAAAGGAGATTGGGGGGAGGGGAGGGAAGAAGAGGGAGGGAGGTTGAGAGTGGAAGGAAGAGCAGGCAAAGGAGATTGGGGGAGGGAAGGAGGGTGAGAGGGAGAGAGGGAGGGAGGAAGTAAGGGAAGGAGGGAAAGAGGGTGAGAGAGAGGGAAGGAGGCGGAGGGGGAGGGGAAGATAGAGTGATAAGTAGGAAGAAAGATACATCGATAAATAAACTTACATAAATAACTAGATAAAGACACACACAAAGAAAGAAAAAGAGGAAGATTATTAATTACATCTCTATGACCTTATTTCCTTTAATAAATATATCCTGATGACATTTCCATTAACACTGATTACCTTCAATTCACCTAATATTCTAATTACACCATCGCGTCTACGGCACTTACATAATCTTCATTCCATTCGTAAAAAACACAATTTACATATATCTTAGATTCGTCACACCGTCTCGTAGATGAGAAACAGACCAATTAATTTAATTATCGTTCTGTTTATTCGAAGATATACTCGGCAGGTATAATTCTATTGACGATTAAATTGATATAAAGATAAAGTAAGAGGAGCGAATAGGGAAGGAGGAATTAAGAAATAAAGAAGACAAAAGATAAATGAAAAAAAGGATTATATTCATAGCATATTCTATTCGGGAAAATGTAAAGTGAGATGGGCGAATAGGGAAGGAGGAATTGAGAAATAAAGAAGACAAAAGATAAATGAAAAAAAAATGATTATATTCATTGCATATTCCATTCGAGATTCAAGAAAATGTAAAGTGAGATATAGCGAACTGGGAAGGAGGAATTAAGGAATGAATTTGATTAAAAATAAGTAAGAATTAGATTACATACGATCGTTTTGTCTTTAAGTGCCCTGCAAAAGACCCGTGGTTCAGTTGCCAACTATGCAAAAACACGTCGCCTTTTTTCTCTCTCTCTCCCAGTTTCGACTCTAAATTCTACGTGTGGGAGGGTGGAAGGGAGGGAGGAAGGGAGGGAGGGAAGAGGAAAAGGAGACGGAGGGAGGGAAGGAGAGGGAGAGGAAGGGAGGGAGATTGGGGGGAATGGAGGGTGGAGGGGGAGGGAGGAAGGGAGGAAGAGGAAAGGGAGAGGGGGGAGTGAAGGGGGGGAGATTGGGGGGGGAATGGAGGGAGGGAGGGAAGAAAGGGAGGAAAGCAAGAGAGGGGAGAGGGGAGGAGGGAGGAGGA
>NC_091556.1:45125825-45130825 GCF_042767895.1 Penaeus vannamei | reverse complement strand
TTCCTGCCATGCATTACGCTTGCAACACACAACATTCTTTCCTGTCGTTTGCAAGCAGTCCCAAACAAAAGGAAAAAAAAAACAAAAGACAGAGAAAGCAACATAAACTTTGCCTAATGGCGTATGATCTTTTCTTTTTTGGGGGGAGGGGGGAGTGATGGGGGGGGAGGGGGTCGTTATTCAATGTTGTCGTCCGTGTGGTTAGTTTCGTTAGATAGTTATTCGTGTCTGTTAGTTTATTTTTTATTTTTTTTTTTAGTTGGATCAGTCTGTTTTGTTGGCCAGTTAGTTCAGAATAGTTTATCATTGTTAGTATGGTATTGTTAGTCGTGATTAGTTTTTAGTATCGTTAGTTATGCTATTGTTAGTCGTGGTTTGTGTTTAGTATCGTTAGTTATGCTATTGTTAATCGTGGTTTGTTTTTATTGTCGTTAGTTATGGTATTGTTAGTCGTGGTTTGTTTTTATTGTCGTTAGTTATGGTATTGTTAGTCGTGGTTTGTTTTTAGTATTGTTAGTTATGCTATTGTTAGTCGTGGTTAGTTTTATTAGAGAGTAATTCATTTTGCTAGTCAGTTCCTTGGTTAGTTTAGTTAGATCAGTCTATTTTGTTAGCCAGTTAGTGTTGTCTACCTTAGCATATCATTCCGTTATTCATTATCTATTATTCACAAAAAAAACAGTAAGTCCATTTTGTTAGCCAGTTAGTTTTGTTTAGTTTAGCATATCATTCCGTTATTCATTATCTATTATTCACAAAAAAAAACAGTAAGTCCATTTTGTTAGCCAGCTAGTTTTGTTTAGTTTAGCATAGCATTCAGTTATTCATTATCAATTATTCATTAAAAAACAGCAAAGTAATATATGTTGGATATTTAATATAAGATACTGTATTTCCAGCCTATTCTATTATGTTGAAGTTGGCTGTAATAAAACATATTTAGTGGATGTTTTCCCAGAGGAATTGCAATGTTTGTATTTTGATTCCACGTCAAAATGCCTGAATGATATGTAATTTGCATGGCGGGTTTTTTTGACGGATGGGTGAGGCTGGGCATAATGTCACATAACTTTTGAAATGACTTCTGACGCGTCTGTGAGTGTGTCTGTGTGTTATTCTTTGTGTGTCTGTTATTCTTGGTTGTGTTTTCTGGTGTCTTTGTTTGTTTGTGTGCTTCTTTTCTCGATCTGTTTATCTGGCTGTCTGTATATTCGTTTCTGTTTATTTCTCTTTCGGTCGCTCGTTCTCTCTTTCTCTCTTTCTCTATCGCTTGCTCGCTCGCTCGTTCTCTCTCTCTCTCTCTCTCTCTCTCTCTTTCTCTCTTTCTCTCTCTCTCTCTCTCTCTCTCTCTCTGTCTCTGTCTCTGTCTCTCTCTCTCTCTCTCTCTCTCTCTCTCTCTCTCTCTCTCTTTTCTCTCTCTCTCTCTCTCTCTCTCTCTCTCTCTCTCTGTCTCAGGGTCGAACTCAGGGTCTCTCTCTCTCTCTCTCTCTCTCTCTCTCTCTCTCTCTTCTCTCTCTCTCTCACTCCCTCCCTCTTTTCTATTTCTCTCCATCTCCACCCTCTTTCTATCCCTCTCTCTCTCTCTTTCTTTCTATTTATCTCTCACTCTCACTCTCTCTCCTGCTTTCTTCCCTCCAACAATCCAAACTGCATACCAACCTCCTTCTCTCTTTCGATCCCAATCTTCTACTCTGTCTTAGAGAAAAAGAAAGAATGGGAGGACAGAATTATCCTCCTTTTCCCCTCAATTTCCCCTCACAGCTGGTGTCCTCCTCTCAGAATCACACTTGGCGTTCGAAAAATTTATTAATAATGGAAACGGAAGCTATGGATATTTGGCTTCGATTTTTTTCCTCATTTTTCCTCCTCTTTCTAGATATATTTTTCCGATATTGTTTCCCTTATTTTTTTCAAATTTCAGTTTCTTCCTTTGTCTTGCTAATTTTCCTTTCTTTATTTTTTTTCTATTTCCTTAGAATACTTCTTTTCTATAACATAATTTCTCCATATTCTGTAATATCATATTTTACTAGCAATGTCGTTTTTTCCCTTTCTTTTATAATCCTTTCTTTTTCCTTTCTTAAATGTTTATGTTTTTTTTATCCATTTCTCGATTTTTTTCGTTTTTTTTTCGTTTTTCTGAAGGTAATTTTCGAGAGGTTTCATACCGTATATATTTTTTCTCTTTTTTAGGACTATTTTTCCTACATTTTCTCCGATTTTTACCCCATATTTTCACGCTAATTATTTTCTCTCGCAATTTTTCCCTCTCTCCCTTTCTGTTTCCTATTGCCCCGTCACTCTATTTCTACGGTTTCTTTTTCCTCCGCAGTTATTGTTTTTTTTCTGCATTATTCCCTTCTTTTCCCCTGCAGTATCCGAAATTTCCCCTTCTTTCCACTTTTCCTGTTTTCGCCTACAATTTTCCCTTCTCTCCCCTTACAGTTTTCGCTCCTCTCTACGATTCTTCTTTCCCCCCCTTACAATTTCCCTTCTTTCCCTATTGTTTTTCCCTTCTTTTTTCCATATAGCATTCGAATTTTCTCCCCCTCCCCCCGCCCCCCACACACCCCAATTTTCACGGCTCCTTTTCTCCCCTGCAATATCAAACTTCTCTCCTATTTCAGCTTCCATTTTTCCCCTGCAGTCTCCAACTTTTTCCTTCTTTCAGGGATATTCTTACCCTCCCCCCCCTATCCCCTTCCCCACCCCTACTGCAATTCTCCCTCACGTCTTTCGCAGTATTTTTTCCCTTTGTTATCCCCCCTTCTCCCTCCCTCTATCTCCCTCTCTCTCCCCCTTCCCGTACCCCCTCTCTCTCTGCTCTCTCTCTCTCTCTCTCTCTCTCTCCCCTCTCTACCCCTCTCTCTCTCTGCTCTCTCTCCTCCTCTCTCTCTCTAATCCCTCCTCTCCTTTCTCTCTCCCCCTTTCTCCTCCTTCCTTCTAATCTCTCTCCCTCTCTCCCTCCCCTTCTCCCTCCTCTCTTCCCTCTCTCCTTCTTTCTTTTTCTCTTCAGCCCCTCTCTCTCTAATCTCTCTGTCCCCTCTCCCCTCTCTCCCCCTCACCCCCTCCCCCCTCCCTCCTTTTCCCTCGCTCAAGATCCATTGTCCTCTGCAATATCTTATTTTCCTTCTGTTGCATGGCCCCTACTTCCTGCAATTGCCAAAGGTCTCTCTCGTTTTTTCTTTCTTTCTCTTCTCTCTCTCTCTCTCTCTCTCTCTGCTCTCTCTCTCTCTCTCTCTCTCTCTCTCTCTCTCTCTCTCTCTCTCTCTCTCTCTCTCTCTCTCTCTCTCTCTCTCTCTCTCTCTCTCTCGCTTTCGCTATCTCTTTCTCTCTATCTATCTATCTATATATCTACCTATCTCTATCTACCTATCTCTCTATCTTTCTCTCTCTCTCTCTCTCTCTCTCTCTCTCTGTCTCTCCCTCTCTCTCTCTCTCTCTCTCTCTCTCTCTCTCTCTCTCTCTCTCTCTCTCTCTCTCTCTCTTTACTTTTTTTACTTTTTAAAGACTAATCTTTGTTAATCATGGTGTCATTTTTTCCTCTACTGGTTCAGAAGGAGGAGAAAACAGAGAAAGAGGAGGAGGAAGAAGAGAAGAATGAGGAGGAGGAGGGAGAGGAGGAAATAGATTAGAAAGAGGAGGAGGAGGAGGAGGAGGAAGAAGAAGAAGAGAAGAAAGAGGGGAAGGAAAAGGAGAAATAGATTAGGAGGAGGAGGAGACAGAGAAAGAGGAGGAAGAGGGGGAAGAAAGAGGAGGAGGAGGAGAGAGAAGAAGAAGAGGGGAAGAAGAAAAGAAAGAGGAGGAATAGGAAGCAGAGGAAAAAGAGGGAAAGGAGGGGAAAGGGGAGGATAAGGACAACACAAAGAAGGAGTAGGAACAAGAGGAAAAGGAGAAGGATAAGGAGGAGAAGAAAAAAAAAACAGAGGAGGACGACGATGACGAAGACGGAAAGGAGAAAGAGAAGAAGGAGAAAGAAGCAGCAGAGGAAACGGAGGAGAATCAGGCAAGAGAGAAGTAGCGAGAGAAAGAGGAGGAGGAGGAAGAAGAGGAGGAAAGAGAAGGTCCGTTTTGTAATTAACTCGTTGGCTGTTGTAAGCAGATCAGGTGTTGAGGGTCAATGGTGCTATCCTTCCTTCCTCTCTCTCTCTATCTATTTCTCTCTCCCTCCCTCCCATGCTCTCTCTCTCCTTTTCTTTCTCCTTCCCTCCCATCTACCGTCCCTCCTCTTCCTCCTCTTCTCTCTCTCACTTTCTCCCTTTCCTTCTTCCTTTCTCCCTTTTCCTTTAACCTCCTCCCTTTCCTTCATCCTCCTTCTCTTCCTCTTCTCCTCCTTTCCCTTCTCTTCCTCATCCCTCCTTTCCTCTTCTCCTCTTCCTTCTCACCCTCCTTCTCTTCAACCTCCGCCTCCCTTCCTCCCTCCCTCCTCTCTCCCGACACCTCCCTCCCTCCCTCCTCTCTCTCCTCCTCCTCCTTCCTTCCTCCCTTCCTTCCTTCCTCTCCTTCCCACCCTCCCTCCCTCCTTTCCTTCTCCTCCTTCCTTCCTCCTCCCACCCTCCCTCCTCCTCCTTCCCTCCCTCCCTCCCTCCATTCCCTCCCTCCTCTCTTCCTTCCTTTCCTTTCCTCCTTTCCTCCCTCCCTTCCTCCTTTCCTTTCCTTCCTTTCCTTCTTTTCCTTTCTTCCCTTTCCCTTTCCTTCCTTCCCTCTCCATTGTGACTAATGCAGGTAAGCGTCTAACGTAGCTTTTTAGCTTTTTTTTTTAGCTTTTTTTTCAACTTTACCGAAAGATTCCTCTGTAGCCTCACTTGGCAGAGGGAGATGGAGGAGAGGAGAGGGGAGGAAGGGAAGGAGAGGAGGAGAGGAGGAGGAAGAGAGGGAAGACGCTAGCCCAAGCCCCCTTTCCCCCCATCACTCCCTCGCCCCTCCCTAACCCCTCTACCCTTCCCTCGTTCTCCTCCTTTCTTTCTCTTCCTTTTCTTTATTTTTTCCTTTTTTTTCTT
>NC_091556.1:45113169-45118169 GCF_042767895.1 Penaeus vannamei | reverse complement strand
GAGGGAGAGGGGGAGGGGAGGAAAGGGAGAGGAAGGGGGGAGAGACGGGGGGGGGGTAGGCCATGAGGAGGGGGGAAAGAAGGGGCTAAGGGGAGGGGAGGAAGAGGAGAGAGAGGGAGCATAGAAGGGGTAAAAAAGGAGGAAGGGGAAAGAAGGGGAGGGACGGGGAGGGAGGGGGTGGGAGGGGGAGGGGATGGGAGAGAGCATAGAAGGCAGAGACGAAGGGAGAGAAAGGAGAGGAGGATGAGGAGGTGGATAAGGGGAGGGGGAAGGGATATATAGGGGGTGAGAGGGAGGCTAAGAGGAGGGAGGAGAATGGAGGGAGTGATGGGTTGGTGGGAATATGTTAAGCGAAGGAGTAGGAGAAGGTGAGGGAGGAGAGAGAGAAGAAGAGAGGAAAAGGGGAGAGAAAGGGAAAAGGGAAGGGAAAGGGAGAGAAAAGGTAAGAGAAAGGCGAGAAGATGAGTGAAGGAGAGAGAAGATGAGTGAAGGGAGGGAATAAAGAGAGAAGGATGGAGATGGGAGGCAAGGAAGAGAGAAGGATAGAGAAGGAGTGGAGAGAGAGGGAAGGAGAGAGAAGGAAGAAGGAAAGAAGAGAGAAGGAAGAGGGAAGGAGAGAAGAGAGAGAGAAAGAGAAGAGAGAGAGGGAAGGAGAGGAGAGAGAGGGAGAGGAGAGAGTGAGGGTAGAGTGCGAGAGAGAGGGAGAGGAGAGAGAGGGAAGGAGAGTGCGAGAGGGAGGGAGAGGAGAGAGAGAGAAGGAGAGGAGAGAGAGGGAAGAAGAGAGTGAGGGGAGAGTGCGAGAGGGAGGGAGGGGGAGGGAGGGGGAAGGAGAGAAGAGAGAGAGAAAGAGAAGAGAGAGAGAGAAGGAGAGAACGAAAAGGGAAAGAAGAGAGAAGGAAGAGGGAAGGGAGAGAAGAGAGAGAGAAAGAGAAGAGAGAGGAGAAGGAGAGGAGAGAGAGGGAAGGAGAGGAGAGAGAGGGAAGGAGAGGAGAGAGAGGGAAGGAGAGGCGAGAGAGAGAGAGGAGAGGAGAGAGAGGGAAGAAGAGAGGAGGAAGGGAGAGTGCGAGAGAGAAAGAGAAGAGAGAGAGAGAGGGAGAGGAGAGAGAGGGAAGGAGAGAGAAGGGAAGAGGGAAAGAAGAGAGAAGGATGGAGAAGGATACAGAAGAAAGAGAGAAGGAGAGGAGAGAGAGGGAAGAAGAGAGCGAGGGAGAGGCGAGAGGAGGAGGAGGGGGAGAGTGAGGGAGGGAGGGAGGGGGAGGGAGGGGGAGGGGTTTCATAGACGAGGACGGAACGGACGCGGTTGAAGGAGGCGGGGGGCGGGGGTGGGGTTGGGGGTGGGTGGGGGTCGTGTTTCCCCCTGGGGGTACTCAGGTGGCGAGGGTGAATCTGTTGAGGCGGGAGGTGGGGGAGGGGGAGAGGGGAAATAGAGAAAGAGGAGGAGGAGGAGGAGGGAGGAGGGAGGAATAAGGCAGTGGTGGTTTTGGAGGAGGAGGAGGAGGAGGAGGAATAAGTGGTGGTTGTGGAGGGGGAGGAGGAGGAGATGGAATGGAGGAAGAGGAGAAGGAGGAGAGGAGGAAGTGATTGAGGAGGAGGAGAAGGAGATGGAATGGAGGAGGAGGAGAAGGAGGAGGAGGAGGACGAGACTGAGGAGGAGGAGGTGAAGAAGGACCAGGAGATGGAATGGAGGAGGAAGAAAAGAAAGAGGAAGAGGGAGAAAGAGGAGATGGAAGAAAAAAGAATAAGGAGAAGGAGATGAGGAGGTGGGAGAGGAAGAGAGGCCGAGAAAATAGAGAAAGGGAAGGAGATGAAAAGGTAGAAAAGATTATGAAAGAAAAGGAGGAGAGAAAAGAGGTAAAGGAGAAGGGGATGATGATAAGGAGGAGGAGGAGAAAGAGGAAATGAAGGAAAAGGAAGAAGAGAGAAAAAATAGGAAGACGAGAAGATGGAAGAAGAGGAGGAGAGTAAAAGGAAAAAAATATAATAAGCAAAGAGAAAGAAAAATTGAAGAAGAAGAAGAAGAAGAAGAAGGAGGAGGAGGAGGAGGAGAAGCAAAGATGAAGACGAATGAAGAAAGAGAGAGAGAAAAAAAAGAGACGAAGAGATTAAAGACCAAAAAGGAGAAAAGGAAGAACAAGAAGAAGGTTAATTTTCTTTGTTCCCGCAAAAGAGGGGGAGGGGAAGAGGGGGGGGGGGGGGGGGAAGAGGGGGAGAAAACATCAGACAGTCCGCTCCCCCCCCCTATCTCCTCTCATACCCCCCTCCCTCCCCCGCCACTCCACCTCCATTAACCCCGTCTTCTTTGACAGGAGAGGAAGGGGGGAGGAAGGAAACGGGGGGTAGAGGTACCTGGGGGGGGTAGGGTGCAGGGGAGGGGAGGGGGCTTGTTATGGCGCCTTTAATTACGTTGATAGACTCTTTTGTTTTTGTTTTTTAATTTTTTGTTTTGTTTTTTTGTTGTTTTTTCTCTCTTTCAGTCTTTTCTCTCTCTCTCTCTCTCTCTCTCTCTCTCTCTTTCTCTCTTCTCTCTTTCTTTCCTTCTCTTCTCTCTGCTCTCTCTGAATTCCTAGTTTACGATACGCATTTTGGGCGTTTAGTAGAAAGGGGATAGAGGAAAAAAGGAGGAATGGAATACGATATAGATAGAGAGAGAGAGGGAGAGACAGACAGACAGAGAGACAGACAGATAGACATAGACAGACAGACATATAGACTGATAGACGGAAGGATAAACAGCAGAACAGATAGATAGACAAACAGATAGACAAAAGGAAACAAGCCGATAAATAAACAAAGACAGACAAACAGAAAGAGAAATAGACTGACAGACAGACAGACAGACATACGCATATGAAGAGAGACACACGCAACCAGAATAGCAGACATAGAGACAGAAAAAGAGACACAAAAACAGAAAGCCAGAAATAGAAACAAATAAAGAGACACACACACACACGCACACACACACACACACACACACACAGAACTCAGCACCCATACACACCATCCAATCTATCCCTCAATCTTCCCCTTAAAATGCCCTCGTAACTCCCACCTTTCCATCCTAATCCTAATCCTTTCATTCACATCGCCTCTAATCCTTTCAACACTAAGTCGTCCCGAGCTGCTCCGAACCCCCTGTTGATAGAGCTTCGAAAAAAGGATCCGATTCTTCATCTCTGAATCGAATCCTCCTTGTTGCTCGCGGAAAAGGGTTAATATAGACGCGGTAACTCAAGCTTTATCACTTTCCAATAAGTGTTTATAGATTCGTGTGTTTTTGTGTGTGGAGGGACGTGTATGTGTATATATTAGTGTAGGGGATATGGACGAATGTGCATAGAGATATATGCAAATATATTTAAACAATGAAACAAATAGAGACACGCATACACACACAGAAAGACAAACAAACACACACACACAAACAAACAAACAAACACACACACACACATAAACAAACAAACAAACACACGCACACACATAAACAAACAAATAAACACACGCACACACACACACACACACACAGACAAATAAACAAACAATCACACACAAAGAAACTAACTAGATAACTAACAAATAAACAAACAAACAAATAAGCACGCACGCACATACATACATACACATCCTCATAACCAACCCCCCCCCTCCCCTAGCCCCTCCCACCCACCATCCACCAACCTCCCAACAACCCTTTTCAAAACACCCACAATGACCTAAAACATCCAATTATCCCAACCACTTTCACGATACTAATACTATCCTTAGCGAAAGTCCTTTTTTTTCCACCGCTTCAAGGATTTTTTTTTTTTTTTTCTTAATCTTTGTAAAAAAAAAAAAAAAAAAAAAAAATTAGACCACAGAGGTATGATCCGGGTTCCCATGGTAACGAGGATCGTGTTTTGGTGAAGGAACTGTGTGTGTATGAAAGAGAGATAGAGGGGGGGGGGGGGGGAGAGAGGGACGGGAGAAGGGGGAGGGAAGGAAGGAGGGAGGGAGAGAGAAGGGAGGGAGAGAGAGAGAGAGAGTAGGGGAGAAGGGAGAGAGGGGGGATGGAAGGAGAAAGAGAGAGAGAGAGAGAGAGAGGAAGGAAAAGAAAGAGAGAGAGAGACAGATAAACAGACTAACAAACATAAGGAGAAAGATAGAAGTGGAGAGTAATAGGATACAGATATCAATGGCAATAACGGTAAAGGAAAAGCACGCAGATGAAGACAATCATAAAAGAAGGAAAAGAAGACAAAGCAATAAAGATCAAAAGAATAATAACAATAACAATGAAAAGAAAATGGAATTAAGAATAACACTTCCAAAGAAGCTAAAAATATCAATAACAATAACACTAATAACAATTACTATGATAGTGATAATGATGATGATAGGGCTAACCTTAAGTAATAATGATGATGATAACAATAAAACTGATGATAATAGTAAGTAATAATGATAATGATGAGGATGAAAATGAATAAAATAAAGACAAGTAAAGTAAAATAAAAGTGATAATAAATAATGTAATAATAAAGTAAAAAAATATAATAGTATGTAATAATGATAATGATAAGGATAATATAACTGATGATAACAGTAAGTAATAATGATGATTGTAACAATATACCGATGATAACAATGTTGGTAGAAATGATACACGTGATAGTATTATCAGGGATTAATGATAGCAACAACAATAGCACTGTGGATGGTGATAATAATGACGATGGTGATGATAATAGTGATAAGATTGCACTTTCATAGAATTAATAATGGTTATAGTAATAATGAGAATGATAATGATCATTAACATTACGTTGATGGTGATAGTGATAATACTAATAACGATAATGAATAATGAAAATGATGAGATGATAAAAAATATAAAAAATAATGATGATGATAATGATAATAATCATAACATATCTAATAATGATAACAATGATAATAATGATGATGATGATACTAAAAATCATCATCATGATAATTAAGAAGATGCAAAAAAGGATAAT
>NC_091556.1:45097332-45107669 GCF_042767895.1 Penaeus vannamei | reverse complement strand
TCTTTCCCTCTTTCCTTCCCATCTCTCTCTCTCTCCCGCCCTCTCTCATCAAGCAGCCTCATCCTGATACTGAGAGAGGTAGATAGATAGATAGATAGATAGAGAGAGAGAGAGTAACCCTTTCTGATCTGCTTCCTGGTGCTTATATATTGCTGATTTTTCTACTTTTTCAATCCTCCTGAAATTCAATGCAAAAAAATGTGGGTTATTGCTTTCGAAAAGTGATTGAGAAAGGGAAGAAGGGACAGTCATAAAATATGCTTAGTCATTGCTTTGTGAAGCCAATTGAAACATGAGTCAGCAAGAATAGTCCCTGGATCCCAATTCCTTCGCGCGAAACGGGAATGGGAATCCAGGAATGGGAATCCAGGAATGGCCGGGAGCAGGACCTGGGACTCCGAGTGATCCTCCGTCGCGGCACAAATAGGAGCTGATCCTGTCAACCTCTCGTCAAGAGCGACTGTCACTTCTGTCATGGGAGTCATGAGGTGGCTTGTCCTGGCAGCTCTGAGCGTGGGAATCGCCGCAGCGATTCCCACGAATCACATTCCCGACGATTCCTACGAGAACTTGGAACTGCACTTCGGCCTCGAGTTGGCCCTGGCGGCGAATCCTGGAGTTGTTCCTCAGGCGCCGTCCCCTCCTCGGCCCGGTCCTGCGCTGCGCCAGGAGTCCTTCGGGGAGTCCTTCGGGGGTCCTCCTGGCCCGACGCCTCGACGCCACGCTGTGCCAGAGGCCGATGACGATGATGAATAAGGCAGAAGAGGCTCTAAGTGCATTGAGTGTTTAGTGTTGAAATGACTTCGATTTGATTAAACTTTCCAATCTTAGAAGACAAATATTTTGAATAAATGGCATTATATCTATATCAATTGTATGTCTTACTTCCCATCGTAATAAGTGAGTATTCATTCCCTTCCTTATGCTTAAACAATTGTAGATGTTTATTCCTTCCCTGCTCGTTTGTGTTCACACACGGTAATGATAATGGTAATAATAGTAATATTAATAATAACTGGTAATTAAAGATCAACCTTTCTCGTTAGTCTGTAGAGTAGATTTATTTTATGATATTCAAATTCCAAAACACCCAATTTTTAGTAAAAAGTTAAATATTAAGTGAGCGAATTTTTAGTAAAAGGTTAGATATTAAGAAGTGAGTTTCCTTACCGTTTCCGAACTTTAAGAATATCTTTGAAACATCTTTGATTTACTCAAGTGCTGAATAAATGTGAAAATTGTTAGTTTCACACTTTCAAGCAGAATAAAAAATATACACATAAAGATAAAGGAAAACTATTGCAACATTTGCAAGGACTGCAAGTGTCTTCATTTTCGTGAACCGATTTGTCTCCGATCTGGAAGAGGTTTTGAGGAAATACAAAGTTAAAACGGACATGGTTTGTGTCGTTCCTCATGGCGGTCTAGTTGATTGGAACAATATCTGGATGGAAATTGATGGTTTTTTATACATATATAGGAAGATAAATGTCTGTCTCCCTGTCTGTCTTTGTCGTTCTTTCTTTCCCTCTTTCCTTCCCCCCTCTCTCTCTCCCGCCCTCTCTCATCAAGCAGCCTCATCCTGATACTGAGAAAGGTAGATAGATAGATAGATAGATAGATAGATAGATAGATAGATAGATAGATAGATAGAGAGAGAGAGAGAGAGTAACCCTTTCTGATCTGCTTCCTGGTGCTTATATATTGCTGATTTTTCTACTTTTTTCAATCCTCCTGAAATTCAATGCAAAAAAATGTGGGTTATTGCTTTCGAAAAGTGATTGAGAAAGGGAAGAAGGGACAGTCATAAAATATGCTTAGTCATTGCTTTGTGAAGCCAATTGAAACATGAGTCAGCAAGAATAGTCCCTGGATCCTAGTTCCTTCGCGCGAAACGGGAATGGGAATCCAGGAATGGGAATCCAGGAATGGCCGGGAGCAGGACCTGGGACCCCGAGTGATCCTCCGTCGCGGCACAAATAGGAGCTGATCCTGTCAACCTCTCGTCAAGAGCGACTGTCACTTCTGTCATGGGCGTCATGAGGTGGCTTGTCCTGGCAGCTCTGAGCGTGGGAATCGCCGCAGCGATTCCCACTAACTACATTCCCGACGATTCCTACGAGAACTTGGAACTGCACTTCGGCCTCGAGTTGGCCCTGGCGGCGAATCCTGGAGTTGCTCCTCAAGCGCCGTCCCCTCCTCGGCCCGGTCCTGCGCTGCGCCAGGAGTCCTTCGGGGAGTCCTTCGGGGAGTCCTTCGGGGAGTCCTTCGGGGAGTCCTTCGGGGGTCCTCCTGGCCAGGAATGACGATGATGAATAAGGCAGAAGAGGCTTTAAATGCCATTAGTTGTTTAATGTGACTCAGATTGGAAGGAAGGCTTCGGTTTGATTAAACTTTCCAATCTTAGAAGACAAATATTTTGAATAAATGGCATTATATCTTTATCAATTGTATGTCTTAATTCCCATCGTAGTAAGTGAGTATTCATTCCCTTCCTTTTGCTTACACAAATGTAGATGTTTATTCCTTTCCTGCGCGTTTGTGTTCACACACGGTAATGATAATGGTAATAATAGTAATATTAATAATGATAATGGTAATTAAAGATCAACCTTTCCCCAGTTAGTCTGTAGAATAGATATATTTTATGATATCCGAATTCCAAAACACCCAATTTTTTAGGAAAAGGTTAAATATTAAGTGAGCGATTTTTTAGTAAAAGGTTAAATATTAAGAAGTGAGTTTGTTTCTTTACCGTTCCCGAACTGTAAGAATATCTTTGAAACATCTTTGATTTACTCAAGTGCTGAATAAATGTCCAAATTGTTAGTTTCACACTTCCAAGAGAGAGAGAGAGAGAGAGAGAGAGAGAGAGAGAGAGAGAGAGAGAGAGAGAGAGAGACATCCAAATTCCAAAACACCCAATTTTTAGCAAAAGGTTAAATATTAAGAAGTGAGTTTGTTTCCTTACCGTTTCAATTCGGAACTGTAAGAATGAAACATCTTTGATTTACTCAAGTGCTGAATAAATGTGAAAATTGTTAGTTTCACACTTTCAAATAGAATAAAGAAAATATACACATAAAGATAGCCAGTTTACAAAGCAAAGGAAAACTATTGCAACATTTGCAAGGACTGCAAGTGTCTTCATTTTCGTGAACCGATTTGTCTCCGATCTGGAAGAGGTTTTGAGGAAATACAAAGTTAAAACGGACATGGTTTGTGTCGTTCCTCATGGCGGTCTAGTTGATTCTAGAAAAAATATCTGGACGAAAATTGATAATTTTTTATTCATATATAGGAAGATAAATGTCTGTCTCCCTGTCTGTCTTTGTCGTTCTTTCTTTCCCTCTTTCCTTCCCCTCTCTCTCTCTCTCCCGCCCTCTCTCATCAAGCAGCCTCATCCTGATACTGAGAGAGGTAGATAGATAGATAGATAGAGAGAGAGAGAGAGAGAGAAAGAGAGAGAGAGAGAGAGAGAGAGAGAGAGAGAGAGAGAGAGAGAGAGAGAGGTACCCTTTCTGATCTGCTTCCTGGTGCTTATATATTGCTGATTTTTCTCCTTTTTCAATCCTCCTGAAATTCAATGCAAAAAATGTTGGTTATTGCTTTCGAGAACTGATTGAGAAAGGGAAGAAGGGACAGTCATAATATATGCTTAGTCATTGCTTTATGAGCCCAATTGATACATGAGTCAGCAAGAATAGTCCCTGGATCCCAATTCCTTCGCGTGAAACGGGAATGGGAATCCAGGAATGGGGATCCAGGAATGGCCGGGAGCAGGACCTGGGACCCCGAGTGATCCTCCGTCGCGGCACAAATAGGAGCTGATCCTGTCAACCTCTCGTCAAGAGCGACTGTCACTTCTGTCATGGGCGTCATGAGGTGGCTTGTCCTGTCAGTTCTGAGCGTGGGAATCGCCGCAGCGATTCCCACGAATCACATTCCCGACGATTCCTACGAGAACTTGGAACTGCACTTCGGCTTCGAGTTGGCCCTGGCGGCGAATCCTGGAGTTGCTCCTCAAGCGCCGTCCCCTCCTCGGCCCGGTCCTGCGCTGCGCCAGGAGTCCCTCGGGGAGTCCTTCGGGGAGTCCCTCGGGGAGTCCTTCGGGGGTCCTCCTGGCCCGACGCCTCGACGCCACGCTGTGCCAGAGGCCGATGACGATGATGAATAAGGCAGAAGAGGCTCTAAGTGTTTAGTGTGACTCAAATTAATATGACGACTTCGATTTGATTAAACTTTCTTATATTTTAGAAGACAAATTTTCAATAAACGGCATATTATATCTATATCAATTGTGTCTTAATTCCCATCGTAATAAGTGAGTATTCATTCCCTTCCTTATGCTTAAACAAATGTAGATGTTTATTCCTTTCCTGCGCGTTTGTGTTCACACACGGTAATGATAATGGTAATAATAGTAATATTAATAATAACTGGTAATTAAAGATCAACCTTTCTCGTTAGTCTGTAGAGTAGATTTATTTTATGATAATCAAATTCTAAAAAACCGAATTTTTAGTAAAAGGTTAAATATTAAGAGCGAATTTTTAGTAGAAGGTTAGATATTAAGAAGTGAGTTTGTTTCCTTACCGTTTCCGAACTGTAAGAATATCTTTCAAACATCAAATGCTGAATAAATGTGAAAATTGTTAGTTTCACACTTTCAAACAGAATAAAAAATATACACATAAAGATAGCCAGTTTACAAAACAAAGGAAAACTATTGCAACATTTGCAAGGACTGCAAGTGTCTTCATTTTCGTGAACCGATTTGTCTCCGATCTGGAAGAGGTTTTGAGGAAATACAAAGTTAAAACGGACATGGTTTGTGTCGTTCCTCATGGCGGTCTAGTTGATTCTGGAAAAATATCTGGATGAAAATTGATAGTTTTTTGTTCATATATAGGAAGATAAATGTCTGTCTCCCTGTCTGTCTTTGTCGTTCTTTCTTTCCCTCTTTCCTTCCCCTCTCTCTCTCTCCCGCCCTCTCTCATCAAGCAGCCTCATCCTGATACTGAGAAAGGTAGATAGATAGATAGATAGATAGATAGATAGATAGAGAGAGAGAGAGAGAGAGAGAGAGAGAGAGAGAGAGAGAAAGAGAGAGAGAGAAAGAGAGAGAGAGAGAGAGAGAGAGAGAGAGAGAGAGAGAGAGAGAGATACTCTTTCTGATCTGCTTCCTGGTGCTTATATATTGCTGATTTTTCTACTTTTTCAATCCTCCTGAAATTCAATGCAAAAAAATGTGGGTTATTGCTTTCGAAAAGTGATTGAGAAAGGGAAGAAGGGACAGTCATAAAATATGCTTAGTCATTGCTTTGTGAAGCCAATTGAAACATGAGTCAGCAAGAATAGTCCCTGGATCCCAATTCCTTCGCGCGAAACGGGAATGGGAATCCAGGAATGGGAATCCAGGAATGGCCGGGAGCAGGACCTGGGACCCCGAGTGATCCTCCGTCGCGGCACAAATAGGAGCTGATCCTGTCAACCTCTCGTCAAGAGCGGCTGTCATTTGTGTCATGGGCGTCATGAGGTGGCTTGTCCTGGCAGCTCTGAGCGTGGGAATCGCCGCAGCGATTCCCACTAATCACATTCCCGACGATTCCTACGAGAACTTGGAACTGCACTTCGGCCTCGAGTTGGCCCTGGCGGCGAATCCTGGAGTTGCTCCTCAAGCGCCGTCGCCTCCTCGGCCCGGTCCTGCGCTGCGCCAGGAGTCCTTCGGGGAGTCCTTCGGGGAGTCCTTTGGGGAGTCCTTCGGGGAGTCCTTTGGGGAGTCCTTTGGGGAGTCCTTTGGGGAGTCCTTTGGGGAGTCCTTCGGGGAGTCCTTTGGGGAGTCCTTCGGGGAGTCCTTCGGGGGTCCTCCTGGCCCGACGCCTCGACGCCACGCTGTGCCAGAGGCTGATGACGATGATGAATAAGGCAGAAGAGGCTTTACGTGTTTAGTGTGACTCAAGATGAAATGACTTCGATTTGATTAAACTTTCTTATATGTTAGAAGACAAATTTTCAATAAACGGCATATTATATCTATATCAATTGTGTCTTAATTCCCATCGTAATAAGTGAGTATTCATTCCCTTCCTTATGCTTAAACAAATATAGATGTTTATTCCTTTCCTGCTCGTTTGTGTTCACACGCGGTAATGATAATGGTAATAATAGTAATATTAATAATAACTGGTAATTAAAGATCAACCTTTCTCGTTAGTCTGTAGTGTAGATTTATTTTATGATATACAAATTCTAAAACACCCAATTTTTAGTAAAAGGTTAAATATTAAGAGCGAATTTTTGGTAGAAGGTTAGATATTAAGAAGTGAGTTTGTTTCCTTACCGTTTCCATTCCGAACTGTAAGAATATCTTTGAAACATCTTTGATTTACTCAAGTGCTGAATAAATGTGAAAATTGTTAGTTTCACTCTTTCAAATACAATAAAGAATATACACATAAAGATAAAGGAAACTATTGCAACATTTGCAAGGACTGCAAGTGTCTTCATTTTCGTGAACCGATTTGTCTCCGATCTGAAGAGGTTTTGAGGAAATACAAAGTTAAAACGGACATGGTTTGTGTCGTTCCTCATGGCGGTCTAGTTGATTCTGGAAAGATATCTGGATGAAAATTGATAATTTTTTATTCATATGTAGGAAGATAAATGTCTGTCTCCCTGTCTGTCTTTGTCGTTCTTTCTTTCCCTCTTTCCTTCCCCTCTCTCTCTCATCAAGCAGCCTCATCCTGATACTGAGAAAGGTAGAGAGAGAGAGAGAGAGAGTTACTCTTTCTGATCTGCTTCCTGGTGCTTAAAATATAGTGCTGATTTTTCTACCTTTTCCATCTCCTGAAATTCAATGCAAAAAAAAAATGTTGGTTATTGCTTTCGAAAGCTGATTGAGAAAAGGAAGAAGGGACAGTCATAATATATGCTTAGTCATTGCTTGATGAGGCCAATTGAAACATGAGTCAGCAAGAATAGTCCCTGGATCCCAATTCCTTCGCGCGAAACGGGAATGGGAATCCAGGAATGGCCGGGAGCAGGACCTGGGACCCCGAGTGATCCTCCGTCGCGGCACAAATAGGAGATGATCCTGTCAACCTCTCGTCAAAAGCGACTGTCACTTCTGTCATGGGCGTCATGAGGTGGCTTGTCCTGGCAGCTCTGAGCGTGGGAATCGCCGCAGCAATTCCTACTAACTACATTCCCGACGATTCCTACGAGAACCTGGAACTGCACTTCGGCCTCGAGTTGGCCCTGGCGGCGAATCCTGGAGTTGTTCCTCAAGCGCCGTCCCCTCCTCGGCCCGGTCCTACGCTGCGCCAGGAGTCCTTCGGGGAGTCCTTCGGGGAGTCCTTCGGGGAGTCCTTCGGGGAGTCCTTCGGGGAGTCCCTCGGGGAGTCCCTCAGGGGTCCTCCTGGCCCGACGCCACGCTGTGCCAGAGGCCGATTAGTTGTTTAGTGTGACTCAAGCCTCCAGGCTAGTACAGTGGTAACGTGTCGGCCTCTCATCCGAGGGGTCGGCGGTTCGCGCCCCGCCCAGGCGCGAGAAGTTGCAATTGTCGCCCGGAGGTTACTGCTGTGGCCGGGCACCACGGTGGGTAAGGTCTAAGCTCTGTCGCGTCAGCACTTGCTGACACACGTTGATCGAGTCGACATTAGTCGGCACAGGCCGGGCTCCCCCATAGCCCGGGCGAGGCTCAGCTTCGCATATCGGACTTATCCTTATCTTTAGTGTGACTCAGATTGGAAGGAAGGCTTCGGTTTGATTAAACTTTCCAATCTTAGAAGACAAATGTTTTGAATAAATGGCATATTATATCTATATCAATTGTATGTCTTAATTCCCATCGTAGTGAGTGAGTATTCATTCCCTTCCTTATGCTTAAAATGTTTATTCCTTTCCTACGCGTTTGTGTACACACACGGTAATGATAATGGTAATAAGAAGTAATATTAATAATAAACAATGGTAATTAAAAATCAACCTTTCCCCAGTTAGTCTGTAGAGTAGATTTATTTTATGATGTCCGAATTCCAAAACACCCAATTTTTAATAAAAGGTTAAATATTAAGTGAGCGAATTTTTAGTAAAAGGTTAAATATTAAGAAGTGAGTTTGTTTCCTTACCGTTTCCGAACTGTAAGAATATCTTTGAAACATCTTTGATTTACTCAAGTGCTGAATAAATGTGAAAATTGTTAGTTTCACTCTTTCAAACAGAATAAAAAATATACACATAAAGACAGCCAGTTTACAAAACAAAGAAGAACTATTGCAACATTTGCAAGGACTGCAAGTGTCTTCATTTTCGTGAACCGATTTGTCTCCGATCTGGAAGAGGTTTTGAGGAAATACAAAGTTAAAACGGACATGGTTTGTGTCGTTCCTCATGGCGGTCTAGTTGATTCTGGAAAAATATCTGGATGAAAATTGATAGTTTTTTTTATTCATATATAGGAAGATAAATGTCTGTCTCCCTGTCTGTCTTTGTCGTTCTTTCTTTCCTTCCCTCCTCTCTCTCTCTCTCTCCCGCCCTCTCTCATCAAGCAGCCTCATCCTGATACTGAGAAAGGTAGATAGATAGATAGATAGATAGATAGATAGATAGAGAGAGAGAGAGAGAGAGAGAGAGAGAGAGAGAGAGAGAGAGAGAGAGAGAGAGAGAGAGTTACCCTTTCTGATCTGCTTCCTGGTGCTTATATATTGCTGATTTTTCTACTTTTTCAATCCTCCTGAAATTCAATGCAAAAAATGTTGGTTATTGCTTTCGAAAGCTGATTGAGAAAGGGAAGAAGGGACAGTCATAATATATGCTTAGTCATTGCTTTATGAGGCCAATTGAAACATGAGTCAGCAAGAATAGTCCCTGGATCCCAATTCCTTCGCGCGAAACGGGAATGGGAATCCAGGAATGGGAATCCAGGAATGGCCGGGAGCAGGACCTGGGACCCCGAGTGATCCTCCGTCGCGGCACAAATAGGAGCTGATCCTGTCAACCTCTCGTCAAGAGCGACTGTCACTTCTGTCATGGGCGTCATGAGGTGGCTTGTCCTGGCAGCTCTGAGCGTGGGAATCGCCGCAGCGATTCCCACTAATCACATTCCCGACGATTCCTACGAGAACCTGGAACTGCACTTCGGCCTCGAGTTGGCCCTGGCGGCGAATCCTGGAGTTGCTCCTCAGGCGCCGTCCCCTCCTCGGCCCGGTCCTGCGCTGCGCCAGGAGTCCTTCGGGGAGTCCTTCGGGGGTCCTCCTGGCCCGACGCCTCGACGCCACGCTGCGCCAGAGGCCGATGACGACGATGAATAAGGCAGAAGAGGCTTTAAGTGCATTGAATGTTTAGTGTGACTCAAGATGATATAACGACTTCGATTTGATTAAACTTTCCAATCTTAGAAGACAAATATTTTGAATAAATGGCATTATATCTATATCAATTGTGTCTTAATTCCCATCGTAGTGAGTATTCATTCCCTAGAATAATAGATGTTTATTCCTTTCCTGCGCGTTTGTGTACAAAGGCGGTAATGATAATGGTAATAATAGTAATGATAATAATAACAATGGTAATGATAGTAATAATAGCAATAACAATGGTAATAATAGTGATAATGATAATAATAATGGTAATAATAGTGATAATGATAATAACAATGGTAATAATAGTGATAACAATAATAACAATGGTAATAATAGTGATAATAATAATAACAATGGTAATAATAGTGATAATGATAATAACAATGGTAATAATAGTGATAACAATAATAACAATGGTAATAATAGTAATAATAATAATAACAATGGTAATATAATAGTAATGATAATAATAACAATGGTAATGATAGTAATGATACTAATAACAATGGTAATGACTAATAATAACAATAACAATGGTAATGTTAGTAATAATAACAATAACAATGGTAATAATAATAATAATAATAATGATAATAATAACAATAACAATAACAATGGTAATAATAATAATAATAATAATGATAATAATAACAATAACAATAACAATGGTAATAATAATAATAATAGTAATGATAATAATAACAATGGTAATGACAGTAATAATAACAATAACAATGGTAATGACAGTAATAATAACAATAACAAGGGTAATAATAATAACAATAACAATGGTAATGGCAGTAATAATAACAATAACAATGGTAATGGCAGTAATAATAACAATAACAATGGTAATAATAGTAATAATAATAACATAATAATAATAACAATAGTAATAATAGTAATAACAATAAAAATTATAATAATAGTAATAGTAATAATAATAACAATTACAGCTACTACGAACACCGG
>NC_091556.1:45092332-45094832 GCF_042767895.1 Penaeus vannamei | reverse complement strand
CTCCCCGCCCCCTCTCCCCCTTCTCCTTCCTTCCTCCCCTCCCTCTCTCCTGCTTCTCCTTCCTTCCTCCCCTCCCTCTCTCCCGTTTCTCCTTGCTTCCTCCCCTCCCTCTCTCCCGCTTCTCCTTCCTTCCTCCCCTTCGCCCCTCTCTCCCGCTTCTCCTTCCTTCCTCCCCTCCCTCTCTCCCGCTTCTCCTTCCTTCCTCCCCTCCCTCTCTCCCGCTTCTCCTTCCTTCCTCCCCTCCCTCTCTCCCGCTTCTCCTTCCTTCCTCCCCGCCCTCTCTCCCGCTTCTCCTTCCTTCCTCCCCTCCCTCTCTCCCGCTTCTCCTTCCTTCCTCCCCTCCCTCTCTCCCGCTTCTCCTTCCTTCCTCCCCTTCCCTCTCTCCCGCTTCTCCTTGCTTCCTCCCCTCCCTCTCTCCCGCTTCTCCTTCCTTCCTCCCCTCCCTCTCTCCCGCTTCTCCTTCCTTCCTCCCCTTCGCCCCTCTCTCCCGCTTCTCCTTCCTTCCTCCTCTCCCTCTCTCCCGCTTCTCCTTCCTTCCTCCCCTCCCTCTCTCCCGCTTCTCCTTCCTTCCTCCCCTCCCTCTCTCCCGCTTCTCCTTCCTTCCTCCCCTCCCTCTCTCCAGCTTCTCCTCCCTTCCTCCCCTTCGCCCCTCTCTCCTCCCTTCCTCCCCTTCGCCTCTCTCTCCTCCCTTCCTCCCCTTCGCCCCTCTCTCCTCCCTTCCTCCCCTTCGCCTCTCTCTCCTCCCTTCCTCCCGTCCCTCTCTCCCGCTTCTCCTTCCTTCCTCCCCTCCCTCTCTCCCGCTTCTCCTTCCTTCCTCCCCTCCCTCTCTCCAGCTTCTCCTTCCTTCCTCCCCTCGCTCTCTCCTGCTTCTCCTTCCTTCCTCCCCTTCGCCCCTCTCTCCTCCCTTCCTCCCCTTCGCCCCCCTCTCCCCCCTTCCTCCCCTTCCCCCTCTCTCCCGCTTCTCCTTCCTTCCTCCCCTTCCCTCTCTCCCGCTTCTCCTTGCTTCCTCCCCTCCCTCTCTCCCGCTTCTCCTTCCTTCCTCCCCTCCCTCTCTCCCGCTTCTCCTTCCTTCCTCCCCTCCCTCTCTCTCGCTTCTCCTTCCTTCCTCCCCTCCCTCTCTCCTGTTTCTCCTTCCATCCTCCCCTCCCTCTCTCGCTTCTCCTTCCTTCCTCCCCTCCCTCTCTCCCGCTTCTCCTTCCTTCCTCCCACTCTCCTCCGTCCACTTGCCAGCCTGATCACTGCCTCTGGGACCGCCCGGCAGCGCCTCCGTTGGCACTGCGCGGCACTCGTCTTGGGCGCAGAAGGAGAGGAGGGCGAAGGTGCAGCCGCTCCGCCAGGGTTTGTTCAAGGGCTTCCCGGGGTGGCTTTGTGCGTGCTCAGTGTTCAAGCATTATGCAGATTTATTCTTGTGTGCGGAAGCGCCTGTTCACTCGCACAGGCGCAGGAGAGAGGAGTAAACATCTTTATCTTTGATGAAAGAAAATTGTATGTATGTACAGGGAAAGGAATGAGTACTCATTTACTCTCATTTATTATTATTTTATTATTGCTCTCATTCATTATTATTTTATTATTACTCTCATTTATTATTATTTTATTATTACTCTCATTTATTATTATTTTATTATTACTCTCATTTATTTATTATTATTATTTATTTATTATTATTATTTATTTATTATTATTGTTATTTATTTATTATTATTTATTTATTATTATTATTATAAAAAAACGTACGTAAAAAGTACCGGGAAGGGAATGAGTACTCAGTTACTTGGTACAAGGGGAAGTAAGACATACAATTGATATAGGTATAAGATACCGTTTATTCAAAATACTTATCATCTAAAATATAAGAAAGCTTAATCAAATCGAAGTCATTTCAACTTGAGTCACACTAAACACTCAATGCACTTAAAGCCTCTTCTGCCTTATTCATCATCGTCATCGGCCTCTGGCACAGCGTGGCGTCGAGGCGTCGGGCCAGGAGGACCCCCGAAGGACTCCCCGAAGGACTCCCCGAAGGACTCCCCGAAGGACTCCCCGAAGGACTCCCCGAAGGACTCCCCGAAGGACTCCCCGAAGGACTCCTGGCGCAGCGCAGGACCGGGCCGAGGAGGGGACGGCGCCTGAGGAGCAACTCCAGGATTCGCCGCCAGGGCCAACTCGAGGCCGAAGTGCAGTTCCAAGTTCTCGTAGGAATCGTCGGGAATGTGATTAGTAGGAATCGCTGCGGCGATTCCCACGCTCAGAGCTGCCAGGACAAGCCACCTCATGACGCCCATGACAGAAATGACAGTCGCTCTTGACGAGAGGTTGACAGGATCAGCTCCTATTTGTGCCGCGACGGAGGATCACTCGGGGTCCCAGGTCCTGCTCCCGGCCATTCCTGGATTCCCATTCCTGGATTCCCATTCCCGTTTCGCGCGAAGGAACTAGGATCCAGGGACTATTCTTGCTGACTCATGTTTCAATTGGCCTCATAAAGCAATGACTAAGC
>NC_091556.1:45082332-45087332 GCF_042767895.1 Penaeus vannamei | reverse complement strand
CACTTTGCAGACGTCTGTCTTCCTCTTGCCTTTTTCTTGTTTCTCTTCTTCATATGATTTCTTCTCTGTGTGTGTTTGTCTCTTTCTCTCCTCTCTCTGTATCTTTCTAACACACACACACACTCTCTCTGTTTGTCTGTTTTTTTTTCTCTCTCTCTGTCTGTCTGTCTGTCTGTTTCTGTCTCTCTCGCTTTCTCTCCCTCTCTCTCTCTCTCGCTTTCTTTCTTTCTCTCTCTCTCTCTCTCTCTCTCTCTCTCTCGCTTTCTCTCTCTCTCTCTCTCTCTCTCTCTCTCTCTCTCTCTCTCTCTCTCTCTCTCTCTCTCTCTCTCTCTCTCTCTCTCTCTCTTCCTCCATCCCCCCCCCTTCTCTCTCTTTCTCCCTTTTTCTCTTTCTTTATCTTTCTATATCTATATACGCACAACCATACACACACATATATGCGCGTATCCATGCAGACACAAGCGGTGTAAAATGCCAAATGTGCACACAGCATATCTGGCAGAAAGATGAAAAATTGATGTAGCAGAGTAGGGTCGGTTTTACCCCAGCTAATGCGATATCAGGTATAATTTACACAATAGGAATTTCACTAGTGCATTTTCTATATCTACTGAGTCTAGGGATGAAATAATGTTCTAGCATATTTCTGTAGTTTTATATATATTTCCCTTTTTGTGTCGAGGTATTTTTTACTGGTTGTCTTCTTTCTCCCTCTTCTCCCCTGAATGTGAATTAATTTTATTTGTTAGTTCATTCTTTCTTTTAATCCTTCCTTTTTCTCTTCCTCTCTATCCCTCACATTTTTCTCATTCATTCTCTCTCTCTCGTTTTTAGCACCCCCTCTCTGTCTCTCTGTCTATCTATTATCCGTTAACCTGTTCTTCCTCCTTTTTATATACTCTCTCCCCCCTCTCTCTATCTATCTCCCTCTACCTCCCCCCTCCTCTCTCTCTTTCATCCCTCCCTTCCTCCCTTCTCTCCTCTCCTGTCCAACCACTCCCTCCCTCACCCTTGTTTCCCTCTTCCCTAATCTCTCTCCTACTCCTTCCCTACTCTCTCCTACTCCCCTACTCTCTTTCCTTCTCTGTCTCCTACTCCTTCCCTACTCTCTCTCCTTCTCTCTCTTCCCTACTCTCGCCCTCCTTCTCTCTCTCCTACTCCTTCCCTTCTCTCCCTCCTTCTCTCTCTTCCCTTCTCTCTCTCCCATCTCCACTTATCCTCACTCTCTCATTCTACTTCGTTTAGCCGATTCACCTGCAGCCAATTTGCATACACTACCACAGTCGACAAAATGCAAAATGAGAGTTCGTGTTAATTAATTATTCCCCTGTTCATTCCACGTGTATTAATTCAGGCAAATACATCAACTCTGTAAGTCATACAATATTGGGCTATCAAAAGCCAATAAAACTGTATCTAATGTATCTTTGCTGTATTATCCGCTGTATGGTTTGGTACTGATGTTATTGTTTGTGATAAAGGGGGTTAGTTGGGTGTTGTGTAAAGGGGAGTGTGGTTGTAGGGTAATGTGGTTGTGTGGTGTTTTCTGGTTGTTAATTGTGTGTGTGTGTGTGTGTGTGTGTGTGTGTGTGTGTGTGTGTCTGTGTGTGTGTGTGTGTGTGTGAGCATGTGATACACTTCGGTATGTGGGTTTGTGTATTTTTGTACATGTGTGTGTGTATATTTGTATGTAACATGCGTGTGCGTTTGTGTGTGCGAATGTGTGTAACATGCATGTGCATTTGTACATATGAATGTGTGTGTACATGTGTCTCTTCATGTATGTATGCGTGTTAAATACACCCAAGATCCTGCATTTATAGATAAGCATCTCCCGCTGAACCAAAATCACGATTTGCCAACTCTCGATAAAAAAAAGTCAAAATTCCAATTTATCAGAAGTGGAGTCGAGGAGCAGGAGAACCGGCCACAGAGACGCTGGATAAACAAAGACAAACAAAGACAAACAAAGCAAATCGACCGTGATGTAATGCCCCTTGCGATTTTTTTGGCAACTGTTTCTGTGATTTGTATATGGCCTGTTCTTGTAGTGTGTGTGTGTGTGTTTTTGTTTGTGCGTTTGTGTGTGTGTGTGTTTGTGTGTGTGTGTGTGTGTGTGTGTGTGTTTGTGTGTTTGTGTGTGTGTGTTTGTGTGTGTGTGTGTGTGTTTGTGTGTGTGTGTTTGTCTGTGTGTGTGTGTGTGTTTGTCTGTGTGTGTGTGTTTGTTTGTTTATACTTTCAGCGAAGGAATGGGTGATTGTATGCACCAAAGAATAATAAAAAGAAGAAGAAAACACATTCATAGGCACAGAGTCATAAACACACACACACACACTAACACATTCATCCCCCCACCCACATTTACCTCCACCCCCCCTCCACACACACGCACTAACACATTCACCCCCGCCCCCCACGCACACATTTACCTCCCCCCCTACACACACAACCCCGCCCCCCCGCCCCCCCACACACGGCAATCCCACAGCACAATGACCGGTATTTGAATGGTAAAACAAACACCATGTTGATTTTGGATATCGCCAGCGCAAACACTATTCAATTATGCTGGATCTGTGGGCCCAGAAACCGTCCCTTTGTGGCTCCTTGCTTGGCAGGTGCAGGAGGAGGGGGTGGTGGAGGGCGGTGGAGGGCGGTGGAGGGTTGTGGAGGGGAGTGGAGGGGGGTGAAGAGGCAGGTGGAGGGGGGAGGAGGGTGATGGAGGGGAGTGGAGGGAAGTGGAGGGGGAAGGAGGGGTGTGGAGGGGGGTGGATGGGGGGTGGAGGGAGATGGAGGGAGGTGGAGGGATGTAGAGGCAGGTGGAGGGCAATGGAGGGTTGTGGAAGCTGGTGGAGTGTTGTGAAAGCTGGTGGAAACTTGTGGATGTTGGTGGAGGGTTGTGGAAGCTTGTGGAAGCTGGTGGAGGGTTGTGGAAACTTGTGGAGGGTTGTGGAGGTGGTGGAGGTGGTGGGGGCTGAAGGAGGAGGTGGGGGCTGGAGGAACGTCAGCGAAGCGAAGGAGAAGCTCGACTGCCTTCTGTAGCGATAGCAGTTTCCTTGTCTTACGTTACGTGTGTTGTTGATTTTTTTTTGCTAATGGAATACGTGTTGTACTATTTTATTGCTATTTTTCTCTACATCTCTCTCTCTACTATTGTTTTATTTTCTTTTATTATGTTTCTTTATTCTTCACTCCCCCCTTTTAACGTTTATTATTAATCTCATTTTCTGTGGATAAGGTTATCAATTTTTTTGTCTGTGTGTGTGTTTTATTTCCTTTTCCGTGTCTAATGTTATTCGCATTTTTAATCTTATTTTTGTCTATCTTTCTCTCTTTTATTTTATCTTAGATATGCCTTAGCATTTTTTTTTCTTCCAATTTCCGTGTTCTGATGTTATTGTTAATTCTATTTCAATTTCTGTCTATCTTTATCTCCTTTATCTGCTATTTAATCTGTCTCGGTATTCTTTTTAATTTCCGTGTTCTAATTTTCTGCGTGTTGATCTTATTGCATCTTTTTCATCTCTTTCTTTCCCTTCTGCTAAGTAACTTTTTAAAAAGTTTCATTTCTCTATCTTTTTTTTTTTTTTTTTTTTTTTTTTTTTTTAGCTGAATCTTTGTTATTGGTATTATTTTTTTCCTCATTTTTTGTCTCTTTTATTATAGTCATTATCATTATTATTACCATTGTCAAAAATCTGTATTGCTGATGTTATTCTATTTTTTCTATGTCTCTCTTTTTTGTAGTTTTGTCAGTCCGTCTGTCTCATTATTATTGTCATCATTATTACCATTATTATCATCATCATTACTATTATCATTATTATCATTATCATCGTTCTTATTACTATCATTATTATCTTTATAATTGTTATCATTATCATCATCATTATCATTGTTATTGTCACCATCATTATTATGATCATCCTCATCATCATTATCATTGTTATTACAGTTATCATCTTTGTTATGATCAGTATCACTATTATCTTTACCATTACAATCATTATCATCAATGTGGTATTGTTACTCCACAGCCAATACCAATCTATACCAAGTGATCACGTGATCACCTGGCTCCCCAAATATAAACCTCGGTATTATTGTCTTTTGTTTTAATGCGATAATGGCGAGGTTTAGAATGAAACCATGAAAAGAAATGAGCAAGTTTCAGTAATGCTAATAATATCTAAGAATACCAAGAATATCGTTCGTAATAATGAAAGTTAAAAAAAAAGCATTAAGAAAGGTACCAAATTCATGAAAATAGTGATCTTCATTACGAAATAAAACAGAGAATATTCATACTTAGGGAGGAATCTTACTATTATGACAATTATTGTCATTATCATTGTTATTACTATTATTATCACTGTCTTCATCTTTATCATTATCATCATTATATCATCATTTTCATTATTATCATTCTTGTTATCATTAGTAGTAGTAGTTGCAGCAATAATAATGACAAACATAGCGATAATGATAATGATGATGATAATGATAACTATGATTATAATACTATTAATGATAATAACAATAGTATCAATAATAGAACTGGCAAAACCATTACTATAACCAATAAAAATAATAATCTAAATGATAAGGATAATCACAATAATGATGACAAGAATAATACTGATAATAGAAATAGCGATTATTCTAATATGTATGATAATGATGATAATGAAAGTAATGCAGACATATTCGTTAACAATAAAACGTGGAATTGTTACGTATTCACATCCCATTAAAAGGCTTTTGATTTTATATTAGTTGACTGAAATGCATAGTAGCTTAAACATTTTATATTGCAAGTATAAAGGCGGGTAGTAGGGACCTGTAAAAAATAATTTGGTGATCATTTCCAATTAAAATCTTAATACATCCATCATTTCTTAATTAATACTCTTTCCTACCATAAATATAATTAATTTCTACTCAAAATTGTACATCAAAGCTATAGAAAATCACTCATCACGCCTAATATACATTTTTTT
>NC_091556.1:45049832-45052332 GCF_042767895.1 Penaeus vannamei | reverse complement strand
ACAAAAACACACACACAAACCACACAAACACAAACACACACACACACACAAAACACACACACAAACACACACACAAAACACAAACACACACACAAACACACAAACACACACACACACAAACACACAAAACACAAACAAACACACACAAACATACACACACACAAAACACAAAACACACACAAAACACACACACACACACAAAACACACAAAACTCACACCCAAACACACACACACAAACACACACAAACAACCCACACACAAATCACCCCCTCCCGCAACCCCCTCGCCCAAGCAGCCCAACGCCAACTCGCCCTCCAAAGATCCCCCCCCCGCGACGACTCGGCAGAAAACAGCCTCTTTCGATCACGGGCCCAAACTTGGCGAAAACTTAGATGGGCAGCTAACAGCCTCGCCAGCTAAGTTCGCTGATCAAGGCGGGGAGAGGGATCGTAGATTGGCGAAAGGTGGTGGGAGGGGGGGTCGGGGGTGGGGGGGGGTGGGAGGGGTCGGATGGGGTGGGGTGGGGGGGGGGAAAGACGGGGTGGTGTCGTCAACTGTGATTTATAGATAGATAGATAAATTGGCGGGTGGATGGATGGATGGATAGATGGTAAGGTAGGTGGATAGGTAGATAGATAGGTATTTCGATAGGTAGAAGGGTAGATTAATTGATCGATCGATCGATCGATATATATATATATATATATATATATATATATATATATATATATGTATATAGATAGATAGATAGATAGATAGATAGATATATAGATATAGATATAGATATATATGTATACAAATACATACATACATACATACATACATACATACATATATATATTTATATATATATATATATATATATATATATATATATATATATATATATATATATATATATATATATATATATATATATATATATATATATATATATATATATATATATATATATATATATATATATATATATGTATGTATGTATGTATGTATGTATGTATGTATATATCTATACATATACATACTTTTCCTATAACTACTAACACCATTAGACTATTCATAACTAGTAATAACTGAATCTGAAAAGATAAAACTCACTGGAAGTTATTATATATTGGTCGGGGCCACAGAATGAAAAAGGTTTGGTACCACTGTTCTATTGCACACCAACATCCATATGCATGTATGTATATTCCTCTCTCTTCCACCTCTCTCTCTTCCTTCTTTCTCCACTCTCTCATTCTCTCTCTCTCTTTTGCTTCCCTCCTTCCCTTCCTCCCTCCCTCCATCCTCTATCCACTCCCTCCCTCCCTCTCACCCCCCTCTAACCCTCCCTCCCTCTTTCCCTCCATCCATCCATCTACCCCATCCCTCCCTCCTTCCCCCCTCCTTCCCTCCTTCTCTCCCCCCTCACCCGTCCCTCCCTCCCGCCCTCCTTCCCCCTCCCTCCCTCCTTCCTTCCCTCCATCCATTCCCTCCCTCCCTCCCTCCTTCCCTCCATCCATTCCCTCCTTCTCTCCCTACCTCCATTCCCTCCATCCCTCCCTCCCTCCATCCATCCATCCACTCTCCCACCAATCTCTCTAACCCATTTTCACTCTCCATTTGACTCCCTCTTCCCATTTATCACCCTCACCTTGCTTCGTTCTCATATCTCTATCACGTGACGAGGGTTTACGTGTGGTGGGGGAGGCGGGGAGGGGGAGGGAGAGGGGGGGGCATATGGAGGGGGAGAAATCTTGCGTATAATTGCATGTGAAGGAATAAAGGTGGAGGGGAGAAGAGGAAAGAGTAAAGAAGTGGAGGAAGGAGGGAGGAAAAGTAAAGGAGTGAAGGGAGGAGGGAGGAAAAGTGAAGGAGTGGAGGAAGGAGGTAGGAAGAGGGGAAGAGGAAGAAGAGGTGGTGGTGGTTGTAGAGGAAGAGGAGGAGGAGAAGGAGAAGGAGAAGGAGAACAAGAAGAAGAAGAAGAAGAAGAAGAAGAAGAAGAAGAAGAAGAAGAAGAAGAAGAAGAAGAAGAAGAAGAAGAAGAAGAAGAAGAAAAAGAAAGAAGGAGAAGGAGGACGAGGAAGAGGAGGAGGAGGAGGAGGAAGAAGAAGAAGAAGAAGCAGAAAAAGAAAGAAGGAGAAGGAGAAGGAGAGCGAGGAAAAGGAAGAGGAGGAGGAGGAAGAAGAAGAAGAAAAAGAAGAAAAGAGATAGGAGGAGGATAAAGGAAGAAGGAAAGTAAGAATAAGAATAATAAGAAGAAAAGGGAATGGAAGAGGAGGAGCAAGAGAATGAGAAAGAAGAAGAGGAAAACGAAGAAAATAAGGAGGCAGGAAGAGGAAGAGAAGGAAGAAGGTAAGAAGGAAGGCGAGAGCGAGAGGAGGATAATCCCATTGGCAGCGAGCACGAAGGAGAAGAGGAAGGGAAGATGCCCTGCTATGCGGGAGGGAGATGTACGTACATGCTATATATATAAGCACACACACACGCACACATATCTATCTATACACACACACA
>NC_091556.1:44984832-44994832 GCF_042767895.1 Penaeus vannamei | reverse complement strand
CACAGAGAGACAGACAGAGAGACATACAGACAAGAGACATACAGACAGAGAGACAGAGAGAGAGAGAGAGAGAGAGATGTTTAACACTTCATTTATTATTCAAGTTATGTATTTGATTAATTCATGAACTGGCCAAGTATTCATCATCGTATTTACTCATTCATTTCAATAACATAACCCTATATCTATTTCAAATGACCTACCTTTCTCCACTCTCTCTCGTTCCCTTTTTTGCAACATTTTTACTGCATTTTACCGCTACATCATTATTAAACTGTATTTCGCGGTAGCCATTAACAGCCATAAAAAGAGAACAATCCTGTATCATATGCAAAAATATTGCTAAAATGTTTGCAACTTACAAAAAAATATATATATGCTTGTACAACAAAACCCACCTTTCTGTTATATTCTTACAAAGAAAAAAAAAAAAAATGCTTGTACAACATAACCCACATCTCTGTTATATTCATATTCTTCAAAATGATACAACATAAACTTAGCAAAAAGATGTATTCATGATGTGGACAGTAATGGGGATAACAGTTATCATCATCATCATCATCGCTTATTTACAACTATCATTATCATCATTATCTAATCGAAATAGAAACGATGTGTGTAGATAAATCACTAAAAAATAGCAATGGACGAATATATAAAATCACGAAAATAGAAGATTGCCATAGTACAATTGATCAATGTTGGGATGCTTGATATCGGGAAGATGATTGATAATAATAGCGTAATTAGTGCTACTGATACGTTTGGTAATAATTAAGTTTATGATTTCAAGGACAATAAAAAGTAGACGGGGGAGATCAGCAGTAATTTGTAAGAGAGAGAGAGAGAGAGAGATAGATAGAGAGAGAGGGAGAGGGAGAGGGAGAGGGAGAGGGAGAGGGAGAGGGAGAGGGAGAGGGAGAGGAGAGAGGAGGAAGGGAGAGGGAGAGAGGGAGAGAGAGAGAGAGATAGAGAGAGAGAGAGAGAGATGAGAGAGAGAGAGGGAGAGAGAGAAAGAGAGAGAGAAAGAGAGAGAGAGAGAGAGAGAGAGAGAGAGAGAGAGAGAGAGAGAGAGAGAGAGAGAGAGGACGTAAATGATGCCAAGAGTCCACAAAAGAAAAAAATAATCGTTTCCTAGTCGTGTAGCTGGCATACCCAAGAAGCAAGCAACACTATTATATGGCAACGGATTATGAAGCAGCAGGTAACACTAACTTCGAACAAGACACAGGAACAGCTGATCAGCCCTGGGTATCCTTTGCCCCTCTTTGCCCCAATACAAAATCCTCCTTGACAGCAAAAGACTAACTAAATAAAACTCCTTCATGAATATCGAGGCGGTGTTGGTGGAATTGGTGGAGTTCCACAGCAGCTCCGCATCCCCACGCCACGCCAAGCAGATGACGAGGACCTCTGTAGGAAAGCTGAAGCCAGACGGTCTGCACAAATCACGAGGGAGCTGCATAACGGAGTACAGCCGCCTTACCGTGTCCTCCTGCCACCTGCCCTCTCTCTCCACCCGACCTGGCGAAGGGACGTACCTCACACAGGTATCAACAAACAGCTTTCCAAGTCCCACGACAACATACTGGCGAGGCGTTGGCGTTCTGCGTGTCAAGTACAAAACCAACATAGTCCAAACTCCGTACGCGTCAAGTCCTCAGTCTTCGCTCCGATCCCGACGACAAACACCATGCGGGGAGGGAGATCAACAGCATTGCGTACCGTAGAGGACCAGCGGTACCTTCTACTGCGTGTACCCTCTACCAGGACCGCGTACCGTGGAGGACCAGCAATACCATTAACGTCCTGTGCCCTTCGCCGGGACTGAGTACCACCTGCAACCATTCCTGCCCTAGATATGGACGCCTGTGGAACCATCTGGCCGGGAATACCAGCCTCCAGCACGCAGACTCGACCCACTAATTCAAGAGTCGGGACAAAAATGGGCTACACAACCGGTGTCTAATTGACTCTTAGTGTTTTGCTATTTTTTTCTGTTTATTTTTGTTCATGGCCAGTTTTTTAAAATAGCATAGAGTGTTTTTTTTAATTATTTTTTCACGTAGATTCTAAAGCTGTGGCTATTTTTCGAATACTCTTGTGGTTACATTTTAAGTGTGAGAGAAGGAGAGAGAGAGAGAGAGAGAGAGAGAGAGAGAGAGAGAGAGAGAGAGAGAGAGAGAGAGAGAGAGAGAGAGAGAGAGAGAGAGAGACAGACAGACAGACAGACAGACAGATACAAAGACAGAGACAAACCAACAGACATTGACACAGATATACAGATAAACAGACAGACAGACAGAGACAGAGAGCGAAATCCAGAAAGAGAAATAAAGCAACTTCGCAAGAGACGAAGAAAGAGAAAGAGAACAAGAGAACAAACCCCCAAAACGAACATAACGTCAACCCTCCCAACGTAAGTAAGTAAGGACGACTCAACCACCCTAATTGTAGAGCATTTTAACCCTTAACTCCCTCTCCCCAACTGACGCTTTATTCCCCTCTCTCTCTCTCTATCTCTCTCTCTTCCCCTTCTTTCCTCTCCTCCTCCCCCACCTCTCCTCCTTTCCCCCCAGGTGATGTCAGGTCAAGAGGTCACATTAGCTCTGTGTAAGACGTCTTCTTGAGTTGAAGGTCCTCTTGAGTAGAAGACGTGTGGAGTTCGCTTTTTTTTCTTTTCTTTTTTTATGTGTTTTTGTTTCTTTTTTTTTTAGTTTTTGTTTCTGTGTTTTTCTTGTTTTATTTTATTTTTTTTCTTGTATTATTATTATTTCTTTTATAGAATGTTTTTCTCTTCATTTGTTTTCATTATCCTTTCTACCTGGTTTTCTTAATTTTTTTTTTCTTTCTTTCATCTGTTGCATCTGTTTTATGATTATTATGATTATCCTTTTTCATTGTTTTTTCGTTTCCTTGTTTTCTTCTTTATCCTTTCTATCTATTTTTTAAAAATATTTGTTTCTTTCTTTCTTCTTTGTATGTTTTTCTTCCTTTTCTGTGTTTTTCTTCTTTCTATTTTATTTTCTTTCTATTTTTTCTTTCTTCTACGTCTTATTTTAATTTGTCTGTAATTCTTCCTTTTTACTTTCTTTCTGTAAAAAAATTCTTTCATTTCTCTCTCTCTTATTCCTCCTTCTTCTCTTCTTTTATTCTTCTTCCTTCTTTTTGTTTTTTTCTTTCCTCTTTCTCTCTGTCTCTTCTTTTCCTTTGCGTCCATATCCGTTTTTTATCTTCAATAATTTCTATAGTTTTATCTCTATCTCTCCCTCTTTTCACTGCCTCTCTTTCTTTGTCTGTCTGTCTGCCTGTTTGCCTGTGTGTCTGGCTGTGTCTTTCTATCTGTGCGTCTGGCTGTCTGTGTATCTGTCTGTGTGTCTGTGTGTTTGCGTGTGTGTGTCTCTGTCTGTGTATCTGGTTATGTCTGTCTGTCTGTGTGTCTGCGTGTGTGTGTTTATCTGGTCTGTGTGGGTGTCTATATATCAGTCTGTCTGTCTGCCTACCTGTCGGTTTATCTGTCTGTCTGTCTGTCTGTCTCTCTCTCTCTCTCTCTCTGTCTCTTTCTCTCTGTCTCACTCTATCTCTTTCTTTCTCTCACTCTCTCTCTCTATCTCTCTCTCTCTCTCTATCTCTCTCTATCTATCTCCCTCTCTCTCTCTCTCTCTCTCTCTCTCTCTCTCTCTCTCTCTCTCTCTCTCTCTCTCTCTCTCTCAGTGAATTTGAATTTTACAACCTTTCGATTTGATTTTCTGCGAAAAAAGAGAGGAAGAGAGAAAGAGAGAGAGAGAGAGAGAGAGAGAGAGAGAGAGAGAGAGAGAGAGAGAGAGAGAGAGAGAGAGAGAGAGAGCGAGAGCGAGCAGAGATAGATAGATAGATAGATAGATAGAGAGAGAGAGAGAGAGAGAGAGAGAGAGAGAGAGAGAGAGAGAGAGAGAGAGAGAGAGAGTAGGGAGAGAGAGAGAAAGAAGAGAAATATACAATAAACTGATTGATAAATAAAATCAAACGTACATACACACATAGATACAAACAACAACAACAACAAAACAAAGACAAAAATACAAACAAAAGAAACAAGAGAGACATAAATCAGAAAACAAATGAAAGAGGAAACAGCAAACAAAGACAGACAGGACAATAGACTGCTACTCCACCCTGTCAATAAGGATTTGATTTGTGCCGCACAAAACCAACCTCAGTTGTTCCACCCCCCTCTCTCTCCTCTGACTGACCTTCCACCGCCCCTATGCCTCAGCCTCTTCCCTAAAGCTCTGAAAATCCTCGTCTGTCTTGTGGCTTTAGTTGTTATTATTATTATTGTTTTTCTTCTTCTTCTTCTTCTTCTTCTTCTTCTTCTTCTTCTTTTTATTATTATTATTATTATCAATATCATCATTATTATTATCATTATTAGTATCATTATTGTTATTATCATTATTATTATTATTTTTATCATTGTCAATGTTATCATTATTATTATTATTATTATTATTATTATTATCATTATTATTATTATTGTTGTTGTTATTATCATTATCATTATTATTATTATTAATATTATTATTATCATTAATATTATTATTATTATTATTAATAATAATATCCTCCGTATTTTGTTATTCATTAACATTTCTTACCTTTTTTTGCTTTTCTTTATTTCTCGTCGAATGTCAATGCCGTGTTTGGTTCTTTGATTTGGTATCATTGGAATGTATTATATTTATCTATCGATGTGATTTTATTGTAGTTATTATTAACCTTATCTTTTTATTTTGTTATTATCAACTTTTGTATTGTCATTTTAATTCAATTACTATTTACGTCTATTACATCTCTCCTTATTTTGTTATTATTTTGTTATTATTTTATTATTATTATCTATTATATTTTTATCATTATCATCATTAATTGTTATTTCATCATCATTATCATTAGATATATTATTATTAAGTTTTATCATCATTCAGGAAAAAGATGATAAGGAAAATAATAAAAAAATGATAATGAATAATGATGATATTGATAAAAGGAAAACAGTAAAGGAAAAGAAAAAGAAATAAAGAACCAGTAATGATAATAATAATAATAATAAGGAAAAAAAATAAAGAACGAATAATTACGATAGTAATAAAGAAAACAACAATAATAAAGAAAATTAAAAAAATGATAATAATAAAGAAAACCATAATAATAAAGAAAATAAAAAAAAACGATGATAGTAATAAAGAATAACAATATAACAATAATAACAAAGAAAACGAAAAAAAAATTAAAGAATGAATAACGCTTTTTATAAGACTCAATCAAAGAGATCTAATAAAAAATGATAATGAATAATGATGATATTAATAAAAGGAAAACAACAAGGAAAAGAAAAAATAGAGAAAGCACGAATAATAACGATAGTAATAAAGAAAACAACAATAATAAAGAAAACGAAAAAAAGATTAAAGAATGAATAACGTTTTTATAAGACTCAAACAAAAGAGATCAACCAAATATCAAGTAAAAAATCTACACGAAGAAAATAGGTGAAGGGAAGACGAGGATAAAAGATAAGAAAAGCAAACTGAGGAATTACAACCGCAAATAACACGACAAGAAGAGAATCCAATTGTGGCAGGAGGGGAGGAAAGAGGGAAGGAGGGAGGGAGGGAGGGAGGCAAGAGGGAAGGAGGGAGGGAGGGAGGGAGGGAGGAAAGAGGAGGGAGAAAGAGGAGGAGGGAGGGAGGGAGGAAAGATTGGAGGAGGAGGAAGAGGAGGAGGAGGGAGGGAGGGAGGGATGGAGGTAACGAGGAGGGAGGGAAGAGGAGAAGGAGGAGGAGGAGAAGGAGGGATGGAGGGAGGGAGAGAGAGGAAGAAAGATAGAAGCAGAAAAGGATAGCGGGAGGAAGGTAGGAGTCAAAAGAGGAGGACAAGGAGGAAGAAGAGGAAGAGGAAGAGGATGAGGAGTAGAAAGAGGAGGAGGAGGAGGAGGAAGGGGGATTTAGGAGTAGGAGTAGAAAGAGGAGGAAGAGGAAGAGGAGGGAGGGAAGGAAGAGGAAGAGGAGGAGGAGTAGCAGAAAGAGGAGGAGGAGGAAGAGGAAGAGGAGAAAGAGGAAGAGGAGGAAGAGGAGGAGGAGTAGCAGAAAGAGGAGGAGGAGGAAGAGGTAAAGAACCTCGGTAAAACAATAAACCTGCAACTTACCGGCGCCTCTCTCCTCCTTCACAATAGGTTAAGCTCCTTGCTCTCATTTTTTTTCTAATATATTTTTTTCTTTCTTACGAATCTAGTTCTCTCCTCTCGCCACCCCTCCCCCCCTCCACCCCACACCCCCTCCTTCTCTTTTATACGAATCTGATTTTTCTATTCATTTATTTTGTTTATTTATCAAATTATGTATAAATTTATCATTATTGTTTATTTTTTTATCCGAATATTTTTTAGCGTTCGTATATAGGATTGTATCTGAGGATTTGTTGTTGCAGCTGAATCGGTGGATAGGATTGCATATACGCGGACACAAAGGACGGGACAAACAGCTGTCTTGCACGCACACATAAGCGCACATGCAAACGCACACATACACACAGACATGCTCACACACACAGACACACACACATACACACAGACAAACAAACACACGCACGCACACACAAACAAATAAACACACACATAAACAAAACAGCTGTCTTGCACGCACACATAAGCGCACATGCAAGCACTTTTATGCACACAGACATGCTCACACACACAGACACACACACATACACACAGACAAACAAACACACGCACGCACACACAAACAAATAAACACACACACATAAAACAAACACACACACGCACACACAAACAAATAAACACACACATAAAACAAACACACGCACGCACACACAAACAAATAAACACACACACATAAAACAAACACACGCACGCACACACAAACAAATAAACACACACACATAAAACAAACACACACACGCACACACTAAACAAATAAACACACACACATAAAACAAACACACGCACGCACACACAAACAAATAAACACACACACAAACAAACAAAAACACACGCACACACAAACAAAAAAACACACACACACTAAAACACACACACACACACACACACACAAACAAATAAACACACACACACAAACAAGCAAACACACGCACACCTACACACAAAAAAATAACCCCCACCCCCCCACACACACAAACATCCACACCTACACACAATCACACACAAACACATCACCACACCCACACTCCCACAATCACACACACACAAACAAACACTCACAGAAACGCATCACAGACCCCACCGCACAAAAGCGCCCTCCGCCTGCACACGGGACACGACCAACCGGAGTGTCCCTTTCCACAAAAAAACGTCAAGGAAAAAGTCCTTCGCTCCGAGAGACAAGCTTCCGAGAAACATTTTTATTGGACCGAAAACAAGGAGATGATATCATTAAGCATATACCTCTCCCTCCGGCATCTCATTACCCGAGGCAAGGGAAGTAACGAAATTGAAGAAATGTGGAAGAGTGGGGTCCGGGGGGAATTGGGGAGGGAATGAGGGGAACAAGGGAGAAGGGGGGAGGAAGGAGGGAGAGGGGAAGAGGGGAGAAGGAGAGGGAGAGAGAGGGAGAGAAGAGGGAGGAGGAGAAATAAGGGGAAGAGGAGGAGAAGGGAGAAGGGAGGAGAGAGGAGAAGAGGGGATGAGGGGAGAAGGAGAGAAAGAGGGAGAGGATTTGGTAGGAAGGAGTTGGGGAGATGGGGACGGAGACTGGGGGAGGAGAGGGAAGAGGGAGACATGGGAAGAGGATGGGGAAGAGGGAGATATGAGAAGAGGGTGAGGTAGGAGAAGGGGGAATAGAGGGATATGGGAGAGTGGGAGAGGAGAAAAGGGAGAAGGGAGAGGGAGACGAGGATTGGTAGAAAGAGGAAGTGGAGGAGGAGATGAGGAGAGAGGGTGGGGGAGAGGAAGGAAAATGGGAAGAAACAAGGGGAAAACAGGGAAGGGAAGATAAGAAGGAGGACATAGAAAATGAAAGAGGAAATGAGAATAAGAGGGGACTGGGGTAATAAGGGGAAGAAGAGGTAAGAAAGGAGGAGGGTAAGAAATTCAAAGAACACACTTGTCAAACTGTCATGGAATCTTTCCCTTGGGGTGAGTGAGTGGGGGAAGGGAAGAGGGAGAGGAGAAGGGAGAGGAGGGAGGGGAGAGGAGGGGTAGAGAATGGGGGAAAGGAAAGGAAAGGGAAAAGGGCAGAGGAGGGAAAGGAGAGGGAGTGGAAGGAAGGGAGAGTGAAGAGAGGGGGAGGAAGGAGGGAGAGCGGAAAGGGGCGGAGAGGAGAGGAGAAGAGGGGAGAGGAGAGGAGGGGAGGAGGAGTGGAAGGAGGGGAGAGGAGAAAGAGGGGAAGGAAAAGGGAAAGGGGGAAAGGAGGGAAGAGGAGGGGAGGAGAGGGAGAAGAGGGGAGAATAGGGGAGGTGAGGGAGGGGAAGAGAGGAGAGAGAGGAGAAAGGGAGAAGAGGGAGAGGAGGGAGAGGGGAGAGGAAAAGAGAGGGAAAGGAAGGGAAGCGGAAATGAAGGGAAGAAGAGGAGGAGAGGGGGTGGAGGAGGGGAGGAGAGAAGGGAATCAGAAAGGGAGGGGAGAAGAGGTGAGTGGGAGGGGAGGGAGGGGAAGGGAGAGAGAGAGAGGAGAGGAGAGAGAGGAGGGGAGGAAGAGGAGAAGGAAGGAGAAGGGGAGGAGGGAGAGGAGGGAAGAGGAGGCTTAAGAAGGGAGTATATACCTAACAGAGAGAAAGAAGCACGGAGAGAGGGTAGGAGGTAAAGAAGGAGAAAGGGGAGAGATGCGAATAATGATGTAAGTTTGAGACGAAAGGGGAACTGAGAGAACAGAGAATTGCGAAAGAGGGAGAAATCGAGAAATGAAGAGACAGAATATTCAGAGAAAATAATTCACGAAAGCTAAGAAAGAAATGAGTAGAGGAAAATAAAAAGAATAAGAAAGAAAGAACGAGAAATCGTAATAAACAGAATATGATGATAAATGGAGCGAGAAACGGGAAACAACAGATGTAAAAAGAGAAAAAATAAAGGACGATAATAACACAATAATGAATAAGAAGAAAAGAAAAAGAAAGAGAAAGATGGAGATAAGAAAGGAAGAAAATCCGAAAAAAATAAATAAAGAAATAAAAGTAGATATAGGATAAAAAGAAAAATATAGATGATTTCAAAAGTACTTCGCAAAATGATTAGAATAAGAATAAAAAGAAAATTAAAATCAAATCCAAAAGTACTACTGGTAATAATTTCTAAAAAGAAAAAGAATAACAAAAGGATTAATTCCAAAGCAGAAATAATTTCCAAAATACGCAATATTCAAAAAGACAAACTAAAATCAATTCCAAAAATGCTTTCCCAAATAAGAACATATAAAAAAACTAAAATTAATCCCAAAAGCGCTCTGTAAATACACATAAAAATAAATTAATTCTAGAAAAGCTCATTAAAATAATCCCCCAAATAAGAACATCAAAAAAATAAACTAAAAACTAATTCCAAAAAATGCTACGTAAAATGACTTCACACGCTCCCGAAGTCAAGTAAAACTCACCTCCCCTTTCGTTAAAAAGCTAATTTCGCTCTTATGCCTCAGTCCGGGGGAAAAAAGGAGTGTAATGCCGTGATAATTAAGGGCTTTCCCAACAAGCCAGCACGTACGGAGATTAGGCAAGAGCAAGAAGGGAGATGTAAGCAGTGAGAGAACGGCGCTATAATGTGGCTTTTCTGAAGACTGGGGAACATTTTTGGAACGTCGCAGGTACAGGTAAGGGGTTGGCGTTTATTTTTTACTTTACTTACTTATTATTATTATTTTGGACAATTTAGATATCTGTGGACGTTAGGTATTTTTAATTTTATCTTTTTTTCTATATTTTTACTTATTGTTTTTGAGGCAGGAGCATTTAGTAACACTTATATTTTGGGATTTATTTTTTTCTT
>NC_091556.1:44974832-44982332 GCF_042767895.1 Penaeus vannamei | reverse complement strand
CAATAAATAAACAAACACACACACATATATACACATATACAAACATATATACATACACATATTTATGTATGTGCACACACATGCATACATACATACATACATACATACATATATATATATATATATATATATATATATATATATATATATATATATATATATGTATATATATATATATATATATATATATATATGTGTGTGTGTGTGTGTATGTGTATATATATATATATATATATATATATATATATATATATATATATATATATATATATATATATATATATATGTGTGTGTGTGTGTGTGTGTGTGTGTGTGTGTGTGTGTGTGTGTGTGTGTGTGTGTGTGTGTATGTATGTATATCAGAAGTTTTCTCTCATCATCCGCCGGATTTCTATAAACTTAATTATCTTTCTTTCGATTCTCAGTTGCCTCTCCCCCCCTCCCTCCTCCCCTCCTCCTCCCCCTCCTCCTCCTCTCCCCCTTCCCATCTCCCTCTTTCTTTCTTCCTCTCCCGTCTTCCGGTGCCGCTAATGAGGACGGTGTCAGCCATGTCCAGAAGATAGCTTACCTGGGGAACTGCTACTTGTTGTCATAATTATCGCCTCGGGGCCTTCCTCTCCCCCTCCCTCTCCTTCCCCTTCCTCCTCCCACCTCCTCCCCCCTCTTCTCTCCCTCCACCTGGTAGCATTCTCTCCCCTCCTTCCCTCCTCGTCCCTCCTCCTCTCTCCCTCTCCCTCCATCCTTTCCAACCCTTCCTTCTCTCCTCCCTTCCCTTCCTCTCCTGCTTTCTCTCTCTCTCTCCACCCTTTCTTTCCCCTTTCTCTCCTCCTCTCTACCCTCCTCCCTTTCTTTCCCTCTCCTAACTTTCTCTCTCTCCCTCCATACTTTCCTTCCCCTCATTCTCTCTCCCCTCCTCCCTTCCCTTCCTCCTCCTTCTCCCCTTCCCCTTTCTTTCCTCCTCCTTCTCTCCCCTCTCCTCCCCTTTCCTTACCGCTCCCTCCCTTCCCCTTAGCTTCCTCCTGCCTCAACTCTTTCCATCTTTCTACCCCTCCCCTTCCTCTTCCCCTCTTCAATGTTTATCTCAAGGAAAAAGCTTTTTAATGTGGAAAATTCTCTTACCTCTCTCTCCACAGGACTCCATGATCTTTTTTTTCACATTTTTCGCTCTTTTTCTTTGTTTATGTAACTAACTATCACCTTCGGGTCTTACGCTCTTTATCTTTCTATCTGTCTGTTAGCTTCTACTCTCTTTCTTCTCAACAATTCTCTCTCTCTCTCTCTCCCGTCTTCCCCTCTCTCCCTCTCTTTCTCTGTCCATCTTTCTGTTTCTCTCCCTCTTTTTCCACCTCTGCCTCTCCCTTTCCTTCTCCCTCCATCTCACTTTCCCCCTCCCTCTCCCTTGCTCCCTCCCTCTCCCTCTCATTTTCACCCTCTCCTCTCTCTCTCTCTCTCTACCTTTATCCCTCCTTCTCCCTCCTTCCTCTCTCTCTCACCTCCCTCCTTCCTCCTCCTCCTCTCTTTCTTCCTCTCTCTCCCCTCCATCCCACGCCTCCCTTTCCTCCTCTCCATCCCACCCTCTCCCTTTTCCCCTCCATCCTCCTCTCTCCCTCTCCCTCCCCTCTCCATCCCTCCCTCCCTCTCCCTTTCCCCTCCCTCCCTCCCTCCTTCCCTCTCTCCCTCTTTCCCTCCCTCTCCCTCCACCCCACCCTCCTCTCCCTCTCCTCCCCTTCACCCCCTCCCTTCCCCCTCTCCTTTCCCTTTCCCCCTCCACCCCTCCCTCTCCCTCTCTCTTTCCTTCCCTCTCCCTCCACCCCTCCCTTTCCCTCCCCCTCCTTCCCTCCCTCCCTTGTCATTCCGCTCGAGTTTTTTTTCCTTGGCTGGAGCTTATATAATTAAATCCTTCCGCTCGTGTCCTGTCTCGGGGTCTGAGGACTTACTTACGTGATTCTACAATTAATTCGGGTCTTTTTAAAGAGTTTAATCCTTTTTCTCTTTTCTTATTTTTCTTTTCGTATCGTTTATTTTCCTTTTCTTTGTTATGTTGTGGAAGCGAGTTGCGGTCTGGTTGTTGGGTACTTCGTTGTGGATTTTTTTTTGTTTTTTTTTGGTTTGGTTATTTGTTTATTTGATATTTCGTTTGTGTTTGTTAGTTTCATTATCTCTCTCACTCTCTCTCTTTCTCTGTCCATTGATCTATCTCTATCGATCTGTCTGATTGTCTATCTGTCTGTCTGTCTGTCTGTCTGTCTGTCTGTCTGTCTGTCTGTCTGTCTGTCTGTCTGTCTGTCTGTCTCTCTCTCTCTCTCTCTCTCTCTCTCTGCCTGTCTCTGTCTGTATGTCTGTCTGTCTCTCTCTCTCTCTCTCTCTCTCTCTCTCTCTCTCTCTCTCTCTCTCTCTCTCTCTATCTCTCTCTCAATATGCCCCCCACCCTCTCTCTCTCTCTCTTCCTCCCTGTTTCTATTTACAGTATAGTTTGACCTGTGTATACATGTGCAATTATACCAGGACGAAAAATATATAAAGCCAATGTATCTCATACACAGCTTGTAAATAAACAGATAAACTGGAATCTATGCGAATAGATAAGAAGATAATAAGAAAGCTAGTCACAATAAAACTTCCACTCTCTCCCGTCCTCCTCTTCCTCTCTCTCCCTCCCTCCCTCCTCCTCCTCTCTCTCCTTCCCTCCCTCCTCCTCTCTCTCCCTCCCTCCTCCTCCTCTCTCTCCCGCCCTCCTCCTCCTCTCTCTCCCTCCCTCCTCCTGCTCTCTCTCTCCTCCTCCTCCTCTCTCTCCTTCCCCTCCTCCTCTCTCTCTCTCCCGCACCCTCCTCCTCTCTCTACTCTCCCACCCTCCTCCCTCCTCTCTCTTCCGCCCTCCTCTTCCTCTCTCTCTCCCTCCCTCCTCCTCCTTCTCTCTCTCTCCCTCCCTCCTCCTCTCCTCTCTCTCCCTCCCTCCTCCTCCTCTCTCTCTCCTCCCGCCTTGCCTCCTCCTCCCTCTCTCTCCCACCCTACTCCTCCTCTCTCTCCCTCTCCACCTTCCTCCTCCTCTCTCTCCTCGCGCCCTCCTCCTCCTCTCTCTCCCTCCTACCTGCTCTTCCTCTCTCTCCCGCTCCTCCTCTTCCTCCTCTCTCTCTTCCGCCCTCCTCCTCTCTCTCTCCCTCCTCCTCCTCTCTTCTCCCTCCTCTCCCTCCCACCCTCCTCTTCCTCTCTCTCCCTCCCTCCTCCTCCTCTCTCTCCCTCCCTCCCTCCTCTTCCTCTCTCTCCCTCCTACCCTCCTCCTCCTCTCTCTCCCTCCCTCCTCCTCCTCTCTCTCCCTCCCTTCCCTCCTCCCTCCTCCTCCTCTCTATCCCTCCCTCCTCCTCCTCTCTCTCCCGCCCTCCTCCTCTCTCTCCCTCCCTCCTCCTCCTCTTCCTCTCCCTCCCTCCCTCCTCCTCTTTTTTTTGTGATTTTCTTTTCGAGTCGCAGAGGAAACAAACAACTAAGTATCTCTTCTAGAACTTCCTTGAGTGCATATCCTTTGACAGGATGTGAATAAGGATTGTTTTTGCGCACCGGATGACTCGCTCCTTCCTGGTGCTTGATAATACGAGGGACGGGACCAGCCGGGGAGGAGAAAATTGCTGAGAAAATCTACGGGGCGAATATCCACTTTTCAGTATGTCGCGTGAATTTAGTTTCTTGGAATGCGTGTTTTTTATCGAGGATTTTTATATCTATTTCATTTTGGTGATATTCGTTAATGATAATGAAAAAATACTCTTCTCTTGAAAGAAAGAAGATAATGATTACAACAACAACAATAATATCAATAACAGAAGCAATTAAAATGACAATAAAAATGATTCCAAGAATAATAGTAATAATGATGATTTGTAGCAGTAACACTTGAAGTAATATGAATAATCTTGATGACAGTGGTCACAATAATGATAAAGTGTTAATGATAATTGCTGATAACTGTTAGATGAGACAAAATGGATAATGTTAACAAATTAATGATAACAATACAAAATAGAATTGCAATAACTGACAACAACAATGATTCAAAAACAATAGATAACCACGTGAAGAAATGCAAACACTGATTACAATAATGATAAATGATGTATGTATTAGTTTATTGCAGTGATGAGTAGATAAAGAAGTCGATAGATGAATGCCTATTGTTACTAGTGATTCCAAAGGAATTATATTGATAATGATGATACTGATAATGATGATGATGATGATAATAATAATAGTAATAATAATGAAAATGATAATAATGATAATAACAACAATGGTAATAAAAAAAAAATAATATCAATAAAAACATATATATCATTATTATTATAGTTATTTCCTAACAGTAGCATATGACTGAAAAAAAATGGCGACAATAAAAAGATACTAATTGTATTAGATATTACCAGACAGCATCATAAAACAAAGAACACACACACCGAAACACACACATACACCAATTAAAGAAAATCTACTACATTAAAAAAAAAAAAAAAAAAAACATATAAAAAATAAAGTAACGAGAATCTTTTGAATATTAAACAAAGGAAAAATACATTCCTTTCGCTAGCCTTGTCTGCCAGCACATCAAACAAGTCAGCGGAGTAACGCTATGCAAATATGAACACAGAGAAGGCAGATGTAAACGCCCCTTGTTATGGAGTATGACTGTGTGTTCAGATACAAAACGTGTGTGTGTTCGTGTGTATGGCTGTGGGTGTATGTGTGCGTGTGGGTATATATATATATATATATATATATATATATATATATATATATATATATATATATATATATATATATATATATATATATATATATGTATATGATATGTATATATATATATATATATATATATATATATATATATATATATATATATATATATAAAAGAGAGAGAGAGATGGGTATATAGATATAGATGTAGATATAGATATGTACATATATGTATATATATGTACATATATTTGCATATGTATACATACATACACATACACACACACACACACACACACACACACACACACACACACACACACACACACACATATATATATATATATATATATATATATATATATATATATATATATACATATATATATACATATATATATATATATATATATATATATATATATATATATATATATATATATATATATATATACATATATATATATATATATATATATATATATATATATATATATATATATATATGTGTGTGTGTGTGTGTGTATATATATATATATATATATATATATATATATATATATATATATATATATATATATATATATATATATAAATATACATATATATATATTTATATATATATATCTATATATATACATTATATATATATACATATATATATATATATATATATATATATATATATATACATATATATATAAATATATATGTATATATACACACACACACACACACACATCTAATAAGCATAAGAATAAGAACCACAAAGAAGGAAGCCAAACCGCGGACCCATAACAAGCAGAGAGCAGTAACAGCATCAAGCAACTTAACCGTAAAAGCCTCTCCTTCCTCCTCCCTTGTTAGCAACGGGAGGGACCGGCTAGGCCTACCATTAAACAAGGCAAATCTTAAACGAATCTCAAAGATAAATTATTCAGCTTTGTGATCTGGTTCTCGTCGTGGAGTTTTTACGGGAAATAGGGGTGGGTGGGGGGTGGGGGATGGGGGTTGGGGTTGGGGAGGGAGGGGGTGAGGGAGAGGGGGGTGGTGATGGATGAGGGGAGGGAGGGTGTGGGTGGGGATGGGAGGGGACGAGAGGGGTGTGGGAGGGATGGGGGTGAAGAGAAGGAGCAGGGGGGGATGTGGGAGGGGACGAGAGGGGAGGGGAAGTTGAAGGGTAAGAGAGGGAGGTGGAAGGTGGCGATAAACAAGGGAAGCGAATGGAGAGGGAAAAAAGGGGGAAGGAGGAGACGAGAGGCGAAAGAAAGGGAGTGACAGGGAATAGGGAGAGAAAGGGGGAACAGAGGAAAGGGGAAGCGAAAAGGAGGGGAAAGGAGGAAAAAGAAGGGACAGGAAAAAAAGAAAAGACGAAGAGAGGATTAGAAAGAGAAGCGAAAGTTTGAAGAATGGTAGAAGAGGACCAAAGGGAGGAGGAAGGGAGGTACAGGGAACAGGGAAGGGTGATGTGCATCGGAAGGGAGGATCAAGAAAGGGAGAAGGAAGCAGGGAGAGACAAGTTGGAGGGCATGGGGAGGGGAAAGGGATGAGTAAGAAAGGGGGAAGGGGAAGAGATATAAGCGGGGGGTGGGGTGTGGGAGAAAACACAGGGAGAGAAAGGGAGAGTGAGCAAGGGAGAGGAGGGGAAGGGAGGCTCAAGAAGGGAAGAGGGAACGAGGGAGAGACAGGATGGGGGAAGGAAGAGAGGGGAAGGAATATGAGCAAGGAATTGAAAGGGAGCAGGGTAGGGGGAGGGAAGGGGGGGGGGAGAGGGGAAGAGGGAAGACGTGAAGGGAGGGAGAGGGAAGCTAGAGGAAGGGGAGGAGGATGAACAGAGGGGGTGAGGGGAAGGGATGATAAGGAGGAGGGATGACCAGAGGGAGAGAAGAAACAGGAAGGAGGAAGGGAGGACGGAAAGGGGAAGGGAAGGGATAATTAGAGAGAGAGAGGGGAAGGAATAGGAAGGGGGAGAGGGGAAGGGAAGGGATAAACAGAGTGGGAGAGAGTAAAGAGATGAGCAGAGTGGAGAGGGAAAAGGCAAGCTTAGGGATGGGCTGGGGGGGGGAGGGAGAAGGGAGGCTTAGGGATGGGGAAGGAGGATGGGCTGGAGGGGGGGAGAGTGAGCAGGGAGGGGGAGGGATGGACTTCCAGGAGGGGGGAGAGGGAGCATGGAGACTTAGGGATAGGGCTGAGGAGGGGAGAGGCAGCAGGGAGGGGGGGAGATGGGCAATAGGGGGAGGGGGAGGGATGGCTTGGCGGGGGTAGAGAGGGAGCAGGGGGGGTACAGGGGGGGGGGGCGATGCGGAAGAAGCAAGGGAGTATCAGAAAGTATAAAAAAAGAGTCTTGAGCTCTGATCCCCCCGAGGAGAGCTTCCCCCGCGAACGGTAAAGGCAGATTAGGACAGGGCCTCCCCCCCCCCCCCCCACCGTCGTCTATCCTCTGCTGCTCTTCACTCCTCCTCTTCTCTCTTCTCATTTCTTCTTCCTCTTCTTCTTCCTCCTCCTTCTCTCACTTTCTCCTCTTCTTTTTCCTTCTCTTTCTCCTCCTCTCCTTCTCCTTCTCTTTCTCCTCTTCTTCTTTTTCCTCCTCCCTCTTCTTCCTTTCCTTGTTTTTCCTCCTCCTCTTCTCTCCTTTTTGTTTTTCCTCCTCCCTCCTTCTTATTCCTTCTCTTTCTCCTCTTTTCTTATTCCTTCTCTTTCTCCTCTTTTCTTATTCCTTCTCTTTCTCCTCCTCCTCTTCTTCCTCTTTCTTCTTGTCTCTTCTTCTTGCCCTATTTTTAT
>NC_091556.1:44962332-44967332 GCF_042767895.1 Penaeus vannamei | reverse complement strand
TCTATTTGTCTGTCTATAAATATATATATATATATATATAAATATGTATATATATATGTAAATATATATATATATATATATATATATATATATATATATATATATATATATATATATATATATATATATATATATATATATATATATATATATATATATACTTATATATGTATTTGCGTGTGTGTGTGTTTTGTTTGTTTGTTTATCTGTATGTGTTTGTATGTGCATGTGTATGTGGGTACATTTCTGTGTGTGTATGTGTGCATCTATGTACGCAGTTCCATCACATACATTGACACAGCATCATAAATGAGCACAAGGGAGAGTAGAATCGACAAGACAACCCTTAACCAATAAACCTCAAAAAACCATACAGTACCACCGTTCGACCTCTCTACCACCACCACAACACACTCATAACAACCACAAAATAACAAGAATTACATCACAACACCCTAGAACTTAACTCTACCACCACCACCACCACACAGTCATAACAACCACAAAATAACAAGAATAACATCACAACACCCTATAATTTAACTCTACCACCACCACCACACTCATAACAACCATAACATAACAAGAATAACATCACAACACCCTAGAATTTAACTCTACCACCACCACCACACTCATAACAACCACAAAATAACAAGAATAACATCACAACACCCTAGAACTTAACTCTACCACCACCACACTCATAACAACCACAAAATAACAAGAATAACATCACAACACCCTAGAATTTAACTCTACCACCACCACCACCACACTCATAACAACCACAAAATAACAAAAATAACATCACAACACCCTAGAAACTTAACTCTACCACCACCACAACACACTCATAACAACCACAAAATAACAAGAATAACATCACAACACCCTAGAATTTAACTCTACCACCACCACCACACTCACAACCACAAATTAACAAGAATAACATCACAACCCGCTAGAATTTAACTCTACCACCAGCACCACACAGTCATAACAACCACAAAATAACAAGAATAACACCAGAACACCCTAGGAACTTAACTCTACCACCACCACCACACCTCACAACAACCACAAATTAACAAGAATAACATCACAACACTCTAGAACTTAACTCTACCACCACCACAACACACTCATAACAACCACAAAATAACAAGAATAACATCACAACACCCTAGAATTTAACTCTACCACCACCACCACACTCACAACCACAAATTAACAAGAATAACATCACAACACTCTAGAACTTAACTCTACCACCACCACAACACACTCATAACAACCACAAAATAACAAGAATAACATCACAACACCCTAGAATTTAACCTCTACCACCACCACCACACTCATAACAACCACAAAATAACAAGAATTACATCACATCACCCTAGAATATAACTCTACCACCACCACCACACTCATAACAACCACAAAATAACAAGAATAACATCACAACACCCTAGAACTTAACTCTACCACCACCACCACCACACTCATAACAACCACAAAATAACAAGAATAACATCACAACACCCTAGAACTTAACTCTACCACCACCACCACACTCATAACAACCACAAAATAACAAGAATAACATCACAACACTCTAGAACTTAACTCTACCACCACCACCACACTCATAACAACCACAAAATAACAAGAATAACATCACAACACCCTCGAACTGAAACGCCTCGGCACACACACTTTTGTTCGCCATTTGTGAGGTCCCCTTTTTTCCCCTTTATTTCACGCAGGAATAAATCTGGTGCCCAACGCTACTCATCAAGCCACTGGAGCGAAACTAAATGGAAAAAGAGAATATGGTAATGCGTTATATATATATTTTTTCTGCTTATTATTATTATTATTATTTTTTTCAGGTGAAGTGGTTTTGTTCTAAAGGTAGTCTGTTGTTTGTAGATTGTTGGTTATTTAGGGTTATTTAGGGTTGGGTGCATCTGTTCTGTGTAAGTATGTTTACACAGACGCACATACGCACACACGCACACACACACACACATATACGCACACACACATACACACATACACTCACCTACCCACACACACACACACAGCCACACACACACACACACACACACACACACACACACACATACACAAACACACACATATACTGTATATGTACATATCTGTCTTTGTGTCTATCTATCTATCTAATTACATTTTCATCTATCTATCAACCTATCTCTTTCTATATGTATTATCTATTAATATCTTTATCTATATCAACATCTATCTATTTATCTATCTGCCTATATATTTATAATCAAACAAAATACATAAGCACAGAGAAGTCTACACTTGGGAATACACACCCATTCATAAGCAGCTAGAGTATATTGTATCTGTTTGTTTGTGTACACGCGTGTTTGTATAGTATTATAAGCTGTATGGAGAAAAAAATAAATCTTTTGATAAACTGTCTTATCAAAAAAAAAAAAAAAAAAAAAAAAAAAAAAAAAGATTTTACTTACCCCCCACTTCCGTTCTGATGCTCTGAGCTCTACCTACCCCCCTCCTCCCCTCCTCTCTCCATACCCCTGCCCTCCCCGCCTCCTCCCTCTTTCACCTGTCCACTTCTCTCTCCCGGAGCTCCCCTCACCCCCCCCCACCCCTTCCCACACCATCCCTTTCTACCGACTCTTTGCTTTTCTCTCCTAAATCCCCTCTCCCCCCACCCCCTCCCCTCTAACGACTACTCTTTATCTCCCCCCCCTCCCCTTCCTCTTCCACTCCCCACCACCGTAGATCTCCCCTTACCCCCCTCTTTAGTTCATCCCCCTTTTAATCTATCCCCCCCCCCTCCCCCCCCCATCTCAGTCACTCCTTACCTCCTCTCTTCCCCTCCTCCTTCTGTTTTATCATCTCCTCCCCTTCACCCCTCCCCCTTTCTGCTTTATCCTCTACCCCTTTCACCCTTTTTCCCCCTTCCTCCCCTTTTACTTTATCACTGTCTCCCTCTCCCCCCTCGCCCTTCACCCCTTCCCCCTTCTTCTACTTTATCCTTCTCCTCCCTCTCCTCCCTCCCCCTTCCACTTTACCCTCTCCTCCCCCTTCCCCCTTTTATACTTTTAATCCTCTCTCCTTCTCCCCCCTTCCCCCTTCCACTTTATCCTCTCCCCCTTTCACCCCTCCCCCTCCCCCTTCCCCTCTTCCACTTTATCCTCTCCTCCCTCTCCCCCCTTTCTACTTTATCCTCTCCTCCCCCTCCCCCCTTCTCCTATCTACTTCATCCTCTCCCCCTTTCACCCCTCCCCCTTCCCCCTTTCCCCTTTCCTACTTTAATCTCTCTCCCTCTCCTCCCTCCCCCCTTCCACTTTATCCTCTCCTCCCCTCTCCCACCCTTTCTACTTTATCCCTCTCCTTCCCCTCCCCCCTTCTCCTATCTACTCCATCCTCTCCCCCTTTCACCCCTCCCCCTTCCACCTGAATCCTCTACCCCTTCCCCTTTTCTTACTTTAATCTCTCTCCCTCTCCCCCTTCCCCCTTTCTACTTCCCACCTTTCTCACTCTCCCCCCTCCCCCTTCCCCCTTCCCCCTTCCCCCCTTCCCCTTTTTCTACTTTAATCTCTCTCCCCCTCCCCCTTCCCCTCTCCCCCCTTCTCCTTTTCTACTTTAATCTCTCTCCTTCCCCTCCCCCCCTCCCCCTTCCCCCTTCCCCCCTTCCCCTTTTCTACTTTAATCTCTCTCCCCCTCCCCCCTCCCCCTTCCCCCCTTCCCCTCCCCCTCCCCTTACCTTCTGCCCCTTCCCTCTTCCCTTCAATCTTCTCCCCCTCCCCCCTTTCCCCCCTTTTCTCACCCCCCTTCTCCCCCCCTTTCAACCCCTTGAGGCCTTTCCGCCTGGGAATCTCAGGCGCGCCGACTTTAATGATATCATAATTAGTCATAATTAGTAGCGACGCCGAGATAAAAAAAAAAAAAAAAAAAAAAATGTGGGCTTAAAAGTGAAAGAAATTTTGAGATACGTGGTTGAGGGTGAGAGTTATATTGTTTGTTTGTTTGTTTGTTTGTTTTATTTATTTGTTTGTTTATTTATTTAGTTATTCTTTTAAGATCTTTTTGTAGTTTTATGTGTGTGAATGTGTAAGTGTTTATATGCATTTGTATATGTTTGTTGTTGCTTATATTTATGAATGTATATATAACTTACATAAACGCATACATTTACATACAAACATTTATATATGGCTATGTAACCTTTTTTTTTATCAGATAACAAATTTATAACCAAAAGATATTTCACAACACTACAACAACAACAACAACAACAATAACAACAAAACAGACAAACAAAAATTACTCCCTCAAAGAAATGAAAAGCAAATAAATGAATAAATAAAACACAAAACAACACACTTTATATTGGCTGAATTATTTCACATATTTTCTACCGGAATTAAAAGGCCCCATTAGCCCATATATATACTTTTTATTTCTCGATTTACAAATGCGCACAAATTCTATTTCTAAATGGCTGGCGGATAAGTGGTATCGTTTACTGCTAATCAAATGTATTTCTTTTTTTAGTTTTATTTTATCATTATTATTATTATTTTTTTAATAATAGATTTTAGGTATTTTTGTGTATGAGTATGTGTGTGTGTGTGTGTGTGTGTGTGTGTGTGTGTGTGTGTGTGTGTGTGTGTGTGTGGTGGGGGGAGAGAGAGAGAGAGAGAGAGAGAGAGAGAGAGAGAGAGAGAAGAGAGAGAGAGAGAGAGAGAGAGAGAGCGAAAGAGAGAGAAAAAGAGAGAAAGAGAAAGATAGATAGATGGACAGATAGAGAGAGAGAGAAAGAGAGAACAAATGAGAGAACAAATGAGAGAAACAGAGATAGACATACATAATGAGAAACAGACAGAGAAAAAAAAACAAAACAAAAAAACAAAGAATCAGAGATAAAAATATAATCAAACAAGTAGACAGTCATAAAATTGGCCGAAAAAAAGGATTCATCGAATAAA
>NC_091556.1:44950590-44954332 GCF_042767895.1 Penaeus vannamei | reverse complement strand
ATTTTAAAAAACGGGCCCAATTTCATAAAAACCCCTACCCCAAACATTTTTTTTTGAAAACAAAAAATCCAAAAAGTTTGAAAAAATTGAATTTTATTTGACAATTTCAAAAAATTTGACCAAATGGTTTAATTTCAAAAAGAAAATTTTTTTTTAACCGCTTCCCCAAACACTTTAAAAAACAAAATTTAAATCCAAAATTTAAAAAGAAAACAAACCCCAACACCTTTTAAAAAAAAAACTATTTCTCAAAAAGGCTACATCCAACGTAAAAACGGAAAAAAAAAAACAACTTTAAAACCAATTGGAAAAAAAGAAATTTTCAAACCATTTATGAAAAAAATTTCATGACTTTACGAAAAAAATCTCTCTAATCTTGAAAACAAAACTCATCCAACAAGTTTAAAAAAGAATCCTTAAATTTACAGAACAGAAAATTATCAATACATTTAAAAACAGAAATATCATCCGACACAGTCTAAACTAAACAGAACTTCATTTTTGACAGTTTACAGAAGATAAATCTTATCTAATACGAGTTAATAGAAAACCGAAAACTCATCCAACACAGTTTAAACAGACAGCGGAACTCCATCCAACACAGTTTGACGGAAATCGAGATTCTCACCCGACGACGCAACTGAATAGAAAACGGAAATCTCATCCGACACAGTTAGGGCGAGATTGTGCGTTCACCTCTCGCGCGAAACGGGGAAACGAACCTTAATCTAATGAAGAGTTATTCCCTTCGGTTTATGCACGAGTTTTATGCCTTCGTTATTCAGATTACCAGCAGCTAGACAGGCATCCGGACGAGCTCGTGTTCGAAGGGGTGAAACCGGACGAGCTCGTGTTCGAAAGGGTGAAACAACGCCATTTCCCGACGATGGATTCGTACCCTGAATATTCCTTCGGTAAAGAGCGGGTCTTGGTTTGTCTTCCTTGCGTTTTGCGGGATCTTATTGTCTTCCTTAAGATCTAAGGGAAGCGGGGAGAAGAGGTGAGGAAGGAGAGGGATATTGGCGGAAGTTGTGAATTGATATTTGCGAGGAAGAAATTGATGCGTTCAGATCAAAGTAGTTTTTTATGGTGATTTTATGTGGTTAAGGAATAAGTGGAAAAAGGGGTGAGAAGCTGGAAAAAAATATGTATATTCAGATCAGAGTTTTTTCAGTGTTGAAGTACCAAACAATGATAATAATGGAATAAATAATAATAAAAGAGAATAACAAAAAAAAATGAGCGTACAAGAGAGAGAGAGCGAGCGAACGAGCGAGCGCGCGAGACAGAGACAGAGAGAGAGAGAGAGAGAGAGAGAGAGAGAGAGAGAGAGAGAGAGAGAGAGAGAGAGAGAGAGAGAGAGAGAGAGAGAGAGAGCCAGAAGCAGACAGAGAGAGAGAGAGAGAGAGAGAGAGAGAGAGAGAGAGAGAGAGAGAGAGAGAGAGAGAGAGAGAGACAGAGAGAGAGGCCAGAAGCAGACAAGAGAGAGAGAGAGAGAGAGAGAGAGAGAGAGAGAGAGAGAGAGAGAGAGAGAGAGAGAGAGAGAGAGAGAGAGAGAGAGACAGAGACAGAGACAGAGACAGAGACAGAGACAGAGAGAGACAGAAACAGAGACAGACAGACAGACCCAGAAGCAAAGAGAGAGAGAATATTAACAGCGATAAAAAAGGACAAGAAATCCTAACAAGGCCAATTTCACAAGACAACAAGCCAAGAAGTGGATTGAAAATAACGACCCTTTAAAACGGCCGAGGAAATGACACACTATTACCAGATCCTGCAGGGCGAAAGGACCTCAGTCAGCCCTTCCATCTCCAGCCATCTAAGAGGTTTCTTAGAGCTGGGTGTTTTTTGGCAACAGTGTCTGACCTCCTTTTGTTTACATTGCGAAGAGAGAGAGAGAGAGAGAGAGAGAGAGAGGGAGGGAGGGAGGGAGGGAGGGAGGGAGGGAGGGAGGGAGGGAGGGAGAGAGAGAGAGAGAGAGAGAGAGAGAGAGAGAGAGAGAGAGAGAGAGAGAGAGAGAAAGAAAGAGAGAGAGAGAGAGAGAGAGAGAGACAGACAGAGATAGACACAGAGACAGAAACAGAGAAAGAGAGAGAGAGAAGTGGAGAAGGAATAGACAAGAAGAAGAAAAAAGAAGGAGAGGGGGAGGAAGGAGAAGGAAGAAGGAGCTCTCCCTGCCAGAGGGGGGTAGAGGGGGGGCTAATCTACTGGATTATGCAGCGGTTAAACATGTGAATACTTATCCCACTCACACAGGGAAATGAAAATGGAGATTAAGAGCCCCTGATATAGACGGGTGATTAGTTAAAAGAGTCAGGAAGGGAGGAAGGGGAGAGAGAGGGGAGGGGAGGGAGAGGGAAGGGAGAGGGAAAGGGGGACTGGAGGGAGGGAGGGAGAGGAAAGAAGGAGGGAGGAGGGAGGGGAGGGGAGGCAAGAAAGGATGGAGGGAGGGAAAGGAAGTGAGGGAGGAGAGAAGAAGGGAAAGGAAGGGAAAGGGAAAGGAGGGAGAGAGGAGGAGAAAGGAAGTAGGGAGGGAGGGAGGGAAGGACGAGGGAGAGTGGAAGAGGAGAGAGGGAGGGAGGGAGATAGATGAAAGAGGTTAAAGGGAGACAGAGAAAGTGGGTATTAAAGGGAAAATGAGAGACATAAGTAGAGAGAGAGAGAAGGATATAGATATATATATATATATATATATATATATATATATATATATATATATATATATATAGAGAGAGAGAGAGAGAGAGAGAGAGAGAGAGAGAGAGAGAGAGGGCAGAGACGATCAAGAAAGGAGGAAATATAGCGAAATATAGAGAGAAAGAAAGTGAGAAACAAAGAAACAAAAGAAATAATAAAAACAAAGAAGATATAAAACTCCAGCCCCCACCCCCACCCCCCACCCCCAAAAAAAAACCCTCTCCATCCCCTTCGCCGTTATAGGTGCAATAACACCCCCTCCCCTCCCTCTCTCCCCTCCCCTCCCCCCCTCCCCTCTCCCTTCCCCTTCCCCTCCTTCCATCCTATCCATTGAGAGGATAAAGCAGATGCGAGACTCAGATCCCGGACAAAGTGCTCTCCAAGATCTACCTGTAATTATCGACTAACCATAGAAGCTTGTACAGGAGCCACCAGCCTCGTACAGGTAGGATCACCGACGCTATATGCAGGTGTGCGACCGTAGGATATTGCCCGGCGGTGGAAAGAGGGGAAGGGAGAGGGGAGAGAGAGAGAGGAGGATGCTGGAAAGAGGGTGAGAGGGAGATGATGAAGCTGGGAAGAGGGTGAGAGGGAGAGGGGAGAAAGAGAGAGGAGGATGCTGGAAAAAGGGTGAGAGGGAGAGGAGGAAGCTGGAAAGAGGGTGAGAAGGAGAGGAGGAAGCTGGAAAGAGGGTGAGAGGGAGAGCGGAGAGAGGGTGAAGGGTGAAGGGGAAGTGAGGGTGAGAGGGTGAGAGGAGAGGGAGAAGAGAGAGGAGGAAGCTGGAAAGAGGGTGAGAGGGAGAGGGGAAGTGAGGTTGAGAGGGTGAAAGGGGAAGTGAGGGTGAGAGGGTGAAAGGGGAAGTGAGGGTGAGGAGGGTGAAAAGGGAAGTAAGGTTGAGAGGGAGAGGGGAAAAGAGAGTGAGAGGGTGAAGGGGGAAGCAAATGAGAGGGTGAGAGGGAGAGGGGAAGAGAGGGTGAAGGGGAAGTGAGGTTGAGAGGGTTACGAGAGGGTGAAAAGGGGAAGTAAGGTTGAGAGTGAGAGG
>NC_091556.1:44933090-44935590 GCF_042767895.1 Penaeus vannamei | reverse complement strand
CTCTCCTCCCCTCCTCTGTCCTTTCTTTTTACTCTCTTTCTCCGTCTGTTCGCTCTCTTCTTCCTCTCTTCCTTTGTCTTCCCTTTCCCTTCCTCTATTTCCACATTTACTATTCTCTATTCCCTCTTCCACCCTTCGACTAGCCTGTTTTCCCCATTTCTTCATACCTTTCTGTAACTCTCCCCCTCCCCCCCCCCATTCCTTACTCCTCACTCCTCCTTCCTCAACTCCACCCCTCGATCTATTCCCCTCTCTTCTACCTACTACTCACCCCTCTCCTCTCAGTCCCTCTCTCCCACCCCTTCCTCTGGACCTCTTCCATTCACCCCCTCCCTTCACCCCTTCCTTCTCTCCCTCTGCTCCTTAACCATTCGACCTCCTCCATTTTCCACCCCTATCACCCTTTCCCACATCTTCCTCCCTCCATCCTCACGCCCTTTTCCTCTCGCTCCCTCTCTCTCACCTCTTCCCCCTCAATCTCTCCTCACCCTCACCCCTCTCATCTCTCTCTCCCCTCCTCTTCCCCTCCCCCCATCCCTACCTCCCCCTCGCCAGTCCCTTACCCCTCCTATTCCTTCACCTTCCGTATACCTCATATATCTTCCCCTCTCCTCCCTTTCTCCTCCCTTCCACCCCCTCATCTATCCATCCTCCCTTCCCCCTCTCCCCTCTCCTCCCTTCCACCCCACTCTCCTCCTCCTTCCTCCTTTCCCCCTCTTCCCTCTCCTCCCTTCCACCCCCTCCTCCTCCTCTCTCACCTCCCTTTCCCCTCCGTTCCTCCCTTTCCCTTCCTCCTCCTCCCTCCTCCTCCTCCTTCCTCCCTCTCCCTCCCCTTCCACCCCCTCCTCCTCCTCCTCCTCCTCACCTCTCCCCTCTCCTTCCTCGATCTCTCTCCCTCCCTTCCACCCCCTCCTCCCCTTCCCCCTTTCCCCCTCCCTCTCCCTCCCCTTCCACCCTCTCCCTCCCCAACCCCCCTCCTTCCCCCTCCCTCTCTCCTTCCTTCCACCCCCTCCTCCTCCTCCTCTCCTCCACCCCCTCCTCCTCCTCCTCCCTCTCACCTCTCCCTCTCCTTCCTCTGTCTCTCCGTCTCTCCCTTCCCTCCCTCCCTTCCTTCCCCACATACTCAGCACTCATTCCTACCTTTCCTCACTCTCCTCCACCCCCTCCCTCTCTCTTCCCTTCCCACCCCCTCCTCCTCCTTCTCCTTTTCCCCCTCTTCTCTCCCTCCTCCAACCCCCTCCCCTCCTCCTCCTCCTCCTCCCTCCTCCCTTCCTCCTCCTCCTCCTCCTCCTCACCGCACACGACTGCTCATTGAATCAATGCCACAGAAACACGTCCCCGAAGGCGGTTTCAACACCTTGTGAACATCTTGGAACGGATTCCGTGTTTGTGCTACGTATGGTTTTGATTTCGCGGGGGTGGGGGGTGGGGTGAAGTGGTGGGGAGAGGTGTTTGTTTGGATTGTTTGTTTGTTTTGGATTGTTCTGTCTCTGTTTGTTTGTCTTGTCTTATGTCTGTCTGTTTGTCTGTCTGTTTCTCTGTCTCTGTCTCTCTCGGTCTGTCTGTCTGTCTGTCTGTCTGTCTTACGGTCTGTCTGTCTGTCTCTCTCTCTCTCTCGGTCTGTCTGTCTCTCTCTCTCTCTCTCTGTCTCTCTGTCTCTGTCTCTGTCTCTCTCTCTCTCCCTCTCTCTCTCTCACTCTCTCTCTCTATCTCTCTCTCTCTTTCTCTCTCTCTTTCTTTCTCTCTATCTATCTCCATCTATCTTATTTTCTCATTTTTTCCTTCTGCGTTTACTTTTTCTCTCTACCTTTCTCGTTGTTTTCTTACCATCATTGTTTGGGTTTCTATGCAACAGAGACAACAAACAGCAATCATTCGAATCAACAACAACAAGAGAATAACAGATTCATGTCAGTAGTAACAACAACAACAAATACATCGACAACAACAACAACAACAACTGCTACCAAAATAAAAACAACAACAACAAGAGTAACAATAAGAACAACTATAACAACAACAATAACAAAAACAAGAACAATAAGAGTAACAACTGCAACAACAATAACTACAATAACAACAATAACTGCAACAATAATAGCAACATCAATAACAACAACAACAACAAAACAAAAACAAGAGACTAAATACATTCTAAAAATAGTATCGGAAATATATTTACTCTCTCTACTTCTTTTTCAATTTTCCTTTCGTTTCTAACACGTCGGTTGGCGCTACGTTCGCGTCGGCGGATATGAAATAAGGGAATGAGGCAAAATGGAAACTGAAAATAGGAAAAAAATGAGTGAAATGGCGAGGAAATGAGGCTAGAGATGAATGAGATGAGACGGCGTGGGTTGTGAGTAGAAGCACGAACATGAATAGCGGATTGGAATGGAAAGGGGGTGAGAAATAGAGGGAAATATGAGAACGAGGTAGAGGAGAGGGGAAGGAGAGAGAGAGAGAGAAAAAGGGGGAGGAAAAGGTGAAGGAAAGGAAG
>NC_091556.1:44928090-44930590 GCF_042767895.1 Penaeus vannamei | reverse complement strand
TTCTCCCTGTCTCTATGAGTGTGTCTAATCACTTCTCTTTCTTTTCTAAATCTATATTTACCTACCTTTATCTACCTCCTCACCCCATCATCTCCCTCATCCCTCCCTCCCTCCTCCATCACCCTCCCCCACCCTCCCTCCCCCTCCCCCCACCCCCTCATGTCCCTCCCACCCCCACCCTCATCTCCCCCTCCCCCCTCAATCCTCTCCCTTCCCCCCCACCCCCTCCTTCGCCGTTTGTAAACAAGTGCCACTGGTGTCGCCGTCGTTAGCAGTGCCACCGGCGGCACACGGGGTCCGAGCAGCTGGCACTGTCCGACGTCACGCGGCACCCGAGGACGCTGTTAATGTCACGCTGGCTGTACAACCTGAGCCAGCTGCTCGGCGCCCCGCTGGGAAAGTAATATATACCAGCTGTTTTCCTCCCGAGTGTTGTTTTTCCCCCGAGGCCGACACGTGAAGATGCAGTGCTCGCTTGCTTTGGCTTGCTTTGGGTTGATTTGGCTTGCTTTGGCTTGCTTTGGGTTGATTAAGCTTGCTTTGGGTTGATTTAGCTTGCTTTGGCTTGCTTTAGCTTGCTTTGGGTTGATTTAGCTTGATTTGGCTTGCTTTGGGTTGATTAAGCTTGCTTTGGCTTGCTTGTGCTTGCTTTGGGTTGATTTAGCTTTCTTTGGCTTGCGTTTGCTTGCTTTTACTTGCTTTTGCTTGGCTTGGTTTGTTTTTCTTAGATTTGCTTGACTGAACGCACTGTCAATTGCTTGTGATTATTCCCGTATTGCTTTTGGTCTGTTTTTATTTGGTATTTTGCTTGGCTATTGCTTGCTCTGCTTGATCTTTCGGGTTTAAGTTGCTTGCACCTGCTTGCTTTCGCTTGCTGTTTGTTTTCTCAATCTTCTTGATACGACCTTCTTTCTGCTTGCAATTTATGCGTTTCCCTAATTTCCTTGTGCTCTTGTTGCTTGTTGCTTGCACTTGCTTGCTTTTAATTCTTTGATTTCTCTTGTTTGCTTGGTTGTGTTTGCTTCTTTTGTTCTTAGTTGTACTTGATTTGCTTGATCTTGCTTGCTTTCGTAATTAAATCTCTTTCATTTTTTTTCTTCTATTTATCTATTTTTATTTTTTATTATTCTTTATTGCTTCATTTCCCCTGATAATTCTGTTCTGCCTGTTCCTTCATGCATTCCGTTTGTATCTGTTTCCTTCTTTATCTATTTTCTCTCTCTCAAGTATTCTTTAATTCACTCTGCTTGTTCTGCTTGCAATGTTGCCATCTCCTTCATTCATTTCGTTTGTATCTGTTTCCTTTTTTATCTAATTTCATTCATTCCGTTTGTATCTTTTTCCTTCTTTATCTAATATTTTCCCTCTCTCAAGTTTTCCTCAATTCGCTCTGCTTGCTGTGCTTGCAACGTGTACTATTACTCCTTCATTCATTCCGTTTGTATCTGTTTCCTTCTTTATCTAATATTCTCCCTCTCTCAGGTTTTCCTCAGTTCGCTTTTTTTCATTTATATCTTTTTCCTTCTTTATCTAATATTTTCCCTCTCTCAAGTTTTCCTCAGTTCGCTCTGCTTGCAATGTTGCCACCTCCTTCATTCATTCCGTTTATATCTTTTTCCTTCTTTATCTAATATTTTCCCTCTCTCAAGTTTTCCTCAGTTCGCTTTTTTTCATTTATATCTGTTTCCTTCTTTATCTAATATTTTCCCTCTCTCAAGTTTTCCTCAATTCGCTCTGCTTGCTGTGCTTGCAACGTGTACTATTACTCCTTCATTCATTCCGTTTGTATCTGTTTCCTTCTTTATCTAATATTCTCCCTCTCTCAGGTTTTCCTCAGTTCGCTTTTTTTCATTTATATCTTTTTCCTTCTTTATCTAATATTTTCCCTCTCTCAAGTTTTCCTCAGTTCGCTCTGCTTGCTGTGCTTGCAATGTTGCCACCTCCTTCATTCATTCCGTTTATATCTTTTTCCTTCTTTATCTAATATTTTCCCTCTCTCAAGTTTTCCTCAGTTCGCTTTTTTTCATTTATATCTTTTTCCTTCTTTATCTAATATTTTCCCTCTCTCAAGTTTTCCTCAGTTCGCTCTGCTTGCTGTGCTTGCAACGTGTACTACTGCTCCTTCGCTATTAGCTGGTCCCAAGCACACAATTACGGTTTAGTGCTTTGTTCTGTTTACGTGAGACGAAGAAGGGGAGAAGGAGGAAGAGGATATAGAATTTAAAAGATAGAGGGAGATAAAATGGGATAAGATTAATTAGAAGAAAAATCGAGAGAGAGGGGGGAGGGGAGAGAGAGAGGGGGATAGAGAGAGAGGGATATATATATATATATATATATATATATATATATATATATATATATATATATATATATATATATATATATATAGAGAGAGAGAGAGAGAAAAACAGAGAGAGAGAGAGAGAAAGAGAGAGAGAGAGAGAGAGAGAGAGAGAGAGAGAGAGAGAGAGAGAGAGAGAGAGAGAGAGAGAGTCAG
>NC_091556.1:44900590-44903090 GCF_042767895.1 Penaeus vannamei | reverse complement strand
AGAAAAGAAAAAAAAAACACACACACAGTACACAGAACGAGAAAGAAACAACACACAAACAAAACAACCAAAAAAATACCAAAAAAAAGGCACAAGGAAAAAAAAAATAAGACAAACAAAACAAAGGAAGATCAAGCAAGTCCAAGAAGCAGCATCTCCCTTACATATAACAATAGAACTTTTATGAACATTTTCCTACGAGATCCGAGCTTCATTACCTGAGTTCTAGCAGCAGGTACCGCGGGTATGATTCTTCTACCTCTTCTTATTCTTCTTTCTCTTCTTCTTCTTCTTCTGATTTTTTGTTGTTTCTCTTCTTTTTTTTCTTCTGAGTTTTTGTTCTGTTTCTTTTTTTCTTTTTCTTTTTCTTCTTCTGAGTTTTTGTTCTGTGTTTCTTCTTCTTCTCTCTCTTTTCCTTCTGATTTTTGTTCTGTTTTTCTTCTTCTTTTTCTTGTTTTTTTCTGTTTTACTTCTGATTTTTGTTTTGTTTTTCTCTTCTTTTCTTTTTTCTTCGTTTTTCTTCTTTCTTTCTTTCTTCTTGGAGTTTTTTGTTCTGTTTTTCCTCTTCCTCGCTTCTTCTTCTTCTGTTTTTTTTCTTATTTTTATTCTTATTCTTCTGATTATTTTTCTTCTTTTTTTTCTTATTCCTATCTTTCTTCTGATTTCAAATTCTTATTCTTCGTCTTCTGATATTTTTTTCTTCATTTTCCTTCTTGTTCTTATTTTTCTGATCAATTTTCATTCTTATTATTATCATTCCTTTCTTTCTTCACATTTTTTTCTTTACTCTTCTTCATTCTTCGTTTACTTTCCTTCTCTTCTCTTTTCTTTTGGTACGTTGGTAGAAGTCACAGAAATAGTAATAATGAAATGAGGATAATGATGATAATTGTGGTAATGATGATAACGATAATGATAGAAATAATGACAATAATGATAATGATTATAACAAGAATGATGATGATGATAATAATAATAATAGTAATAATAATAATAATGATTAAAACAAAAATGATGATGATGACGATAATAATGATAATGATAATAGTAATAATGATAATAATAGTAATAACTGCAATAACAACAACAACAAGAATGATAATGATAACAATGATAACTATATTAAGAATGATAAGAAAGATGAGAACAGAAGTAATGATAATAGTGATAACTATACTAATAATGATAATAATGATAAGAATAGAAATAATGATAATGATAAGTACAGCTACAACAAAAACAATAATAAAAGTAATAACAGAAATGATGATCATAAAGTTAATGATAATGATGATAAAAAAACTAATTTAAAAACAATAATAACGATAACAATTACACCATCAATGACAATACCAATAACAACAACAAAACCACCAGTAGAGATAATAAGAATAAGAATAGACGAATAAATAGAAAATAGAAAATAAAGAAAAGAAAAGGAATTTAAAGAAATGGCGGAGGAGAGACTGCCTCGGGAGAACATGTACTTTTACTTAAAGACTAAAGTTTGTATTGCTGTGAGAAAAATAGGAAGAGGAGGGGAGGGGGTAGGGGAGGGGGAGGGGAGGTGATTGGAGTAGGGGGAAGGCGGGGTGAGGAGGATATAAATAGAGCATAATGGAAGGCAGGTTTGAGCATACACACATGAATACAAGCGAGCACATGCAGATACACATACACAGATAGTAAAAGACAAAAAATGTGTATATATATATATATATATATATATATATATATATATATATATATATATATATATATATATATATATATATATAAAGTATAGTATACATACACATCTATAAATATATATATATATATATATATATATATATATATATATATATATATATATATATATATATATATATATATATATATATATATATATATATATATACAGAGAAAAAGAGATAGAAAGAAATAGATAGAGAGAGTGACTGAGTTTGTTACAGAGAAACAGACAGTCAGACAAACAAACAAACTTAGTCAACCACAAAAACAAACAACAACAAAAAACGAAAAGAAAAAAGAAAGCAAAACCATTCCCCAAGAGACAAAGTAGCGGGAAAGTGGGTAAGTTGGGGGGGTGGGGTAGGGGTGGGGGGGTGGGGGTTGAGGTAAAAGGAGCACGGTGTTATAACTTAATTTGATCTTTACTTATGGTTTTCGGCAAGGGTTAGTGGGGGAAACTTCCGTACTTACGACAACCCCCACTTTTGCTGCTCCCCCCCTTGCTGTAGAGAAGGGTGTGTGGGGGAGGAGGGGGAGGGGCGAAGGGAGAGGTGGGGGAGAGGGAGAGTGGGTATGGAGGGAGAGAGAGGGAAATGGGGGGAAGAGGGTGGGGAGAGGGGAGAGGGGTATGGAGGGGAGAGAGGGAAATGGGGGGAAGAGGGTGGGGAGAGGGGAGAGGGGATGTGGGGTTGGCGAAATGGAGAAATGGGGAGTGGGATAGCGATGAGAAAATGGATGATTATGAGGAGTCTACTTTTCCCCCAAC
>NC_091556.1:44890590-44898090 GCF_042767895.1 Penaeus vannamei | reverse complement strand
GGGAAGGAGGGAGGGGGAGAGGGAGGAGGAGGAGGGAGGGAGAGAAAGAGAGGGAGGGAGGGAAGGAAGGGAGAGTGGGAGAGAGGGAGGGAGGGGGAAGGGGGAGGAAGGGATGGAAGGGAGGGAGGAAGGGAGGAGGGAGGGAAGGGAGAGAAGGAAGGGGGGAGGGAGGGAGGGAAGGGAGGGAGGGAGGAGGGAGGGAGGGAGGGAGGAGGGGAGGGGGAGAGGGAGGGAGGTGAGAGAGGGAGGAAGGGGGAGAGGAGGAAGGGAGGGAAGGTGGAGAGGAGGAAGGGAGGGAGGGAGGGAGGGAGGGAAGGGAGGGAGGGAGGGAGGAAAGGGAGGGAGGGAGAGGGAGAGAGGGAGGGAGAGAGGGAGGGAGGGAGGGGAGGAGGAGGGAGGGGGGAGGAGGGGGGGGGAAGGGAGGGAGGGAGAGGGAGGAGGGGAGGGAGGGAAGGGAGGGAGGGAGGGAGGGAGGGAGGGGGAGAGGGAGGGGGGGAAGGGAGGGGAGGGAGGGGGAGATGGTTCTCATTATCATAATTATCATAAGAGCTTGGTGGTAACGGTAGTACCCTAAAAAAAATCATCATTATTATCACTTATTATCGATGTCATCATTATTATCATTATCATTATCATCATTGTCATCACCATCATCATCCTCATTATAAATACCGTCGTCATTATCTTCATCATCATCATCATCATCCTCTTCCATCTCCTCATCATCACCATCAGAAATGATCATAATCACTATCATCCTGTAGTGATAAGCTTACGTATCACTATCATCATCGCAATCACAGTTATTACAACCATGGAAAAAAAAAGAATTATTCACATCATCACCATCACAACCACCTTGCAGACTCACCATAATCATCACAACCAATCTGAAGACTCACTGTCACCATCACAACCACCTGCAGACTCACTATCACCATCACAACCAATCTGAAGACTCACCATAACCATCACAACCACCTTCAGACTCACCATAACCATCACAACCACCTTCAGACTCACCATCACCATCACAACCACCTTGCAGACTCACCATAACCATCACAACCAATATGAAAACTCACCATAACCATCACAACCAATATGAAGACTCACCATCACCATCACAACCACCTTCAGACTCACTATCACCATCACAACCACCTTCCAGACTCACTGTCACCATCACAACCACCTTCAGACTCACTATCACCACCACAACCACCTTCCAGACTCACTGTCACCATCACAACCACCTTGCAGACTCACTATCACCATCACAACCACCTTCAAACTCACTGTCACCATCACAACCACCTTCAGACTCACTATCACCATCACAACCACCTTCATACTCACCATAACCATCACAACCACCTTGAACACTCACCATAACCATCACAACCACCTTGAACACTCACCATAACCATCACAACCACCTTGAACACTCGCCATAACCATCACAACCACCTTGAACACTCGCCATAACCATCACAACCACCTTCAGACTCACCATAACCATCACAACCAATCTGAAGACTCACCATAACCATCACAACCACCTTGCAGACTCACCATCACCATCACAAACCACCTTCAGACTCACCATAACCATCACAACCACCTTCAGACTCACCATAACCATCACCATAACCATCACTATCACCATTCAACAAACTTCAGACTCACTGTCACCATCACAAACCACCTTCAGACTCACCATAACCATCACCATAACCATCACTATCACCATTCAACAAACTTCAGACTCACTGTCACCATCACAACCACCTTCAGACTCACCATAACCATCACCATAACCATCACTATCACCCATTCAACAAACTTCAGACTCACTGTCACCATCACAACCACCTTCAGACTCACCATAACCATCACCATAACCATCACTATCACCATTCAACAAACTTCAGACTCACTGTCACCATCACAACCACCTTCAGACTCACCATAACCATCACCATAACCATCACTATCACCATTCAACAAACTTCAGACTCACTGTCACCATCACAACCACCTTCAGACTCACCATAACCATCTCCATAACCATCACAACCACCATTCAACAAACTTCAGACTCACTGTCACCATCACAACCACCTTCAGACTCACCATAACCATCTCCATAACCATCACAACCACCATTCAACAAACTTCAGACTCACTGTCACCATCACAACCACCTTCAGACTCACCATAACCATCACCATAACCATCACAACCACCTTCAGACTCACCATAACCATCTCCATAACCATCACTATCACCATTCAACAAACTTCCTCTATAACTTCACTTTTTTTCCCCTCCTAAAGCAACTTTCAACCCCAACTTCCGCTCTCCGCAGTTGCATTTCACTCACAGTATGAGACAGATTGACGTAATCATAGAGGGAGTGAGGGCGATTCCTTGGCACCTTCTCTCTCACTTCTCCTTCGTAAAAACTTCATTTTAAGGGAAGGCAGGAGATGGGAGGGAGCGGCGTGTGTGTGTGTGAAGTCTTGAGGGTAATTTTGGAAAAGTATGTGGTGTTGGTTTAATTTATTTTTATTTTTTTATTTTTTATTTTATTTTTTTTTTTTTTTTTGTGGGGTGGGTAGGGTGGGTAGGGTGGGGGTATAGTTTATGCTTGGGTTTGTGTGTTTTGTTACACTCTCTTTCTTTCTTTCTTTCTTTCTTTCCTCTCTCTTTCTCACTCTTTCTCTTTCTCTCTCTCTTTCTCTCTCTCTCTCTCTCTCTCTCTCTCTCTCTCTCTCTCTCCTTCTGTATCTCTCTCTTTCTATTTCTATCTATCTCTCTCTCTCTCTCTCTCTCTACCTTTCTCTCTCTCTCCCCTCTCCCTCTGTCTCTCTCTCTCTCTGTCTCTCTCTCTCTCTCCCTCCCCCTCCCTCCGCCTTCCCTCACACACCCTCCTTCCTCTCACCCTACCCCCTCCCTCTCTCTCCCTCCCTCCCCCTCCTTCCCTCCCCCTCCCTCCGCCTCCCTCCCCCTCCCATCCCCTCCCTTTCTCACCTCCTTCCTCTCATACCCCTTCCCTCCCTCCTTTCCCCCCCCCTCCCCCCCCTCCCTCCGCCTCCATAACGCAGAGTGCGTTTCAATCTGACGCAACTTGATTTGTTTGGCGGAATTTAATTTTCGCGAATAATGAACGACACCTCTGATCGCTATTTTTTTTTTATTCAAGAAACTCCATCCATTGTTATGAGTGTTATGAGTACTGAGCTTTTTTGGGTTCAATAGGATGGAGTATTTTCATTACCTTTTTTTTTTTGATGTTATTAGAATTCCTGTTGTTGTTGTTTTTTGCAGGGTTTTATTATTAGGTTTTGATTAAGTGTTTTTTTCATCTTTGAGTTTTGAGTGTTTTTTATTTTATTTTATTTTACTTTTTTATTATTATTATCATTATTGTTGTTATTATTACGATCATTATTCTTATCATCATCATCATCATTACTATTATTATTATTGTTATTATTATTATTATTATTATTATTATTATTATTATTATCATTATTATTATTATTATTATTATTATTATTGTCATTATTCTTATTATCATTATTATTATTACTATTATTATTATTATTATTATTATCATTATTATTATCATTGTTATTATCATTATTATTATTATTATTATTATTATTATCATTATTATTATTATTATTATTATTATTATTATTATTATTATTATTATTATTATTATTATTATTATTATTATTATTATCATCATCATCATTGTTATTATTATTATCATTATTATTATTATTATTATCATCATTATCATCATCATTATTATTATTATTATTATTATTATTATTATTATTATTATTATCATCATCATCATCATTATTATTATTATTATTATTATCATTATTATCACTATTATTATCATTATTATTATTATTATTATTATCATTATCATTATTATTATTATCATTATTGTTATTGTTATTATTTGCTGTAATGTAAGATTTGCTAATATTCTATATTGAATTTCATCTTTTCTCTTGTCACATATATATTAACTTTATTAATTTTATTTTTTCGTTTTTAAGATCTTTTGGAAAGATATTTTTCCTCTAAGCATTTGTCATTTTTTTAAATGGTCTTTCTTTTTTTCAATCTTTCGGATCTTTGTATTTTCCATTTTTATGTTGTTGTTTTTTTCATTCCTTAAATTTTCGCTCTTTTTTTTACGTGATTTTCTTCAAATCACGAATTTGTCATTTGCCATTTCCTTCGGATCTTTGTATTTTCCATTTTTATTTTATTTTTATTTTATTCCTTAAGTTTTCGTTTTTTTTTTTTTTTTTTTTGCTTTCTTTACGTGATTTAGATTCTCATTTTTTTCAACTTTTCTTCAAATCACGAATTTGTCATTTGGAATTCTTACTTCTCTCCAAATCTGAACTGTGAATATCCCCCTCTTTCTCTCTTTTATTCCCCACTCTTTTATTCCCCTCTTCTTTTCCTCTCTCTTTCCACTCTCTTTCACCTCCTCTCTTTCCCCATTCTCCTTATCCCTGTCGATTTTTCCCTCCTTTCCCTCTCATTTTCCTCTCTTTTCCCACTCTCTTCTTCCCTCTTCTTTCCCGACCCTTTCTCTTTCCCCTATTCCCCTCTCCTTTTACCCCCTTCTCCTCGTTTTCCCCTCTCTCTTTCACCATCCCTCTCTTCTTCCTCTCCTTCCCCCTCTCATCTACCTCCATTTCCTCCTCTCCTTTTGCCCCTCCCCCCCTCTCTTCCCCTCTCTCCTTCCCCTTTTTTCCGTCTTTTTCCCCTTCTCCTTTTGCCCCTTCCCCTTTCCCTCTCTTTTCCCTCCTTTTCCTTCTCTCCTTTTACCCCTTCCCTCCTTATCCTCTCTCTCCTTCCCCTCTCTTTTCCCTCCATTTCCCCTCTCTCTCTTCCCCTCTCCCCCCCCTTTCCCTCCATTTCCCCTCTCTCCTTCCCCTCCCCCCACCACTTTACCCCTCTCTCTCCCTCCCCCTCCCCGAACCAAAATATCTTCCCCTCCGACTTAGCTTCTTACCTTCATACATAAACGTGCAATTAAGAGACAAGAACGAGGTAACAGGCACGGCAGAGGACGAAAAACGATGACGTAATAGGGGACGAGAATCTGTGTGGATGGTGTTTAAAGATTAAAGGAATTGGTGTCTTTGTTTTGTTTTTTGGGTTGTTTTTGTTGTTGTTTATTTATTTTCGTTGTTTAGCTGTTTTTTTTTTTTTTTTGGGGGGGGGGTTGGTTTGTTATTCATTACTATATTTATTTGTTGTTTTATTGGTTATCTATGTGTTTATTTATGATTTTGTATATGAGTGCGATTTATTTATGCACGTATACGAGTCTGAAGCGAGTAATTAAGGGTGTTATCTGGTCTTGTTAATTTGTGAAATGTTTTTCTTTTTCCTTTTTCTTTTTTGAGGGGGGGGGGAGAGGGGGAGGGGGTGAATTTCAGACATACCTTTCCTTGATCACCTTTGCTGTGTTTGTCATTTTTGTTTGTTGTTCTTGCTGTTTAATATCTGTTCAATTTCTAATATACTAATTTGTACTCTCTCTCTCATTCTCTATCTATCTATCTATCTATCTATCCATCTGTCCGTCTGTCTCTCTCTCTCTCTCTCTCTCTCTCTCTCTCTCTCTCTCTCTCTATCTATCTATCTATCTATCTATCTATCTATCTGTCTGTCTGTCTGTCTATCTCTCTCTCTCTCTCTCTCTCTCTCTCTCTCTCTCTCTCTCTCTCTCTCTCTCTCTCTCTCTCTCTCTCTCTCTCTCTCTCTCTCTCTCTCTCTCTCCCTCTCTCTCTCTGCATTAGGGTTAATTTCCCCCATAAATTCCAAACATGGCATCTTGTGTGTTTGTTGTTGTTGTTGTTGTTGTTGTTATTCCGAATCCACCGAGAGCACATGGAATGATAAACCATATACACCAATTTAATGTCTGTTTGTTTGTTCAACCCAGTCCGTTTTATACGATGTTGATACACTCGCTGCCAAGACCCCGGGCGGAGATAGCATAGATAAAAAAAAAAAGAAAAAAGATAAAGAAGAGAAGAAGAAGAAGAAAAAGCTATTAATGATTATATTTCTATAATTACTATTTCATGGTCGTGTACCGGGGTTTGGCACGAGGTCGAAAAATTGACTATAATTTCTGGTTGGTTTGGTGTGTAACGGTGGTGGATGTGTGGGTGATGAGGGTAGTGGTAAGTAACGGTGAGTATGTATTTGATGGTGATGATTGTGGTGGTGATGGTGAAGATGATGATGAAGATGAGGATAGTGATGGTGATGATTGTGGTGGTGATGGTGAGGATGGTGATGATGTTGATGGTGATGATTGTGGTGGTGGTGAAAGATGAGGACGGTGATGATGCTCATGTTGGTGAGGATGATTATGATGATGGTGATGATTATGAGGATGGTGATGATGTTGAGGATGAGGATGATGATAGTGATGGTGATGGTGATGGTGATGATTGTGGTGGTGAAGATGAGGATGGTGATGATGATGATTATGAGGATGAGGATGAGGATGAGGATGGTGATGGGGATGATGATTGTGGTGGGGAGGATGGAGACGATGGTGATGATGATAATAATGATGACAGTGATGATGATGAGGAAGAGGAGGAAGAGGAAGAGGAGGATGATTTGGATGATGACGATAACAAGGATAAAACTAATAATCACCATCATAACTCACATACCAAGAATGCGACGATTACAACAACATTAACAGCCCTAAAAAAATTAAATAAATATAAAATAAAAATAGCAATAACAACAATACCAGCCCTAAAAAGCAACAACAACAACAACAATAGCAACAACAATACCAGCCCTAAAAAGCAACAACAACAATAACAACAACAATACCAGCCCCAAACAACAACAACAGCCATAAAAACAACAACAACAACAATACCAGCCCTAAAAAACAACAACAATACCAGCCTCAAAAAACAACAACAACAACACCAAAAAGCACTATGAGCACGACACAATCATTACCAACACATCCCCACCACCGCCAACCCCCAACCCTCCACCACCGCCAACCCCCAACACTAATCCTCCCCCTTATTATCACCGCAATAATATCAAACCGCACCGCCAGCAATAATGAATTAATCAATGAAATCAAAGGAGGTCTGATTTCCCGATGGCGAGCTTGGCGTGTCGAGGTCCAGGGCCGCCGCCGCCGCCATAAAGCATTCCCTTGCTTTTAATCAGATGAGACCTTACCTGCAATCAGTCTGATCTCTTGGTTTCAATCAGATTATCCCTCCTTTACCCCTCCTTTACCCCCGGTCTCGCTTTTCTCTTTCTCTCTGTCTCTGTCTGTCTTTTGCTTTTCCTCCCTCTTTCTTCTGTCTGTCTGTCTGTCTCTTTTTCGCTTTTCCTCTTCTTTCCTCTCCCTCTCTCTGTCTCTCTCTCTCTCTCTTTCTCTCTCTCTCTCTC